>NC_061092.1:6358322-6365822 GCF_015104395.2 Macrobrachium nipponense | reverse complement strand
TGTGTGTGTGTGTGTGCAAAATCAGATCTAAAACTCATTCAAATAATATTTTCAAAGAACCCTGGCCTTAGGTGCAGTTGAATAATGCAGGAATGTGTCAAAATTAGATTTAACAGGGTCAGGTGAAACTGTTAGTAGCTCAACGCTTTTCTTCTTCATATATAGCCAGAAAGGGTATGGGCAAATAGCTTGTTTTAGCATTAAAAGCTAAACATTAACTGAACACTTTATTACTTTTTTCTCAAATGACGTCAATGATGATGGAAAGAGAGCAAATTACAAACTAACGTAGTTCGATAACCAAATAACTGAGCCAATCATACGGTCAAAAGAGTCCCCTGTGACATTCTCTCTCTCTCTCTCTCTCTCTCTCTCTCTCTCTCTCTCTCTCTCTCTCTCTCTCTGCTCTGCTCTAAAGAACCCCCTGTAATATTGTTAAAGGAAACAGTGGGGTAAACACAAATTAACACATCTCTCTCTCTCTCTCTCTCTCTCTCTCTCTCATATTTTTACGCAAAACAAACTTTATCAATGGCCAGATATATCACACATACGTACCTATACATTATGCAAGAACGTATAGAACCTAAGCAGAATAAGATAAAAAAAGATGAATATATATAGTTGTGAACGAATAACTTTACACACACGAGAGAGAGAGAGAGAGAGAGAGAGAGAGAGAGAGAGAGGCTCGTTATACATGTAAGGCTAAAAACTTAGTCATTATTCATTCCCGAGAAAGGCTGGGTGATCCATCTCCATTAATACCTAACAGAACTGTTTGTTCCCGAAATGGAATCCATCGATAAATTACAATACGCGATTCTCTCTGAATATGGTTGCGACGGTCAGAAACTCTTTCTTTCTCCGGTGTTAAATTAGGATCAAGCTTGCATAAATAGTGACTGTGATCGTGTTTGTGTGAGTGTGTGTGTGTGCTTGCAGGTTTCTAGTATACTTAAAACAAACGGAAATATTAAAGTCATATTACCGTGCTCGCAATAGGATATTTTCGACTCTGTTTTATGTTTGCTGGAGATACTTCTTCACTTGCACTCATACGAACACTGCACATATACATTATATATATGTATATATATGTATGTATATGCATATATATACATATATATCTATATATCTAATCTCGTATGGATAGGGAGTTCGTTCGTACCTAAGTGCACCATATACAAAATGAGTGGATGTAGATGTAGAGGTATGTATATATAGAGGTATGTATATATATATATATACATACACATATTTATGTTATATATATATATGTATATATATACGTATATATATATACCATATATATATATATATATACATAGATTATATATATATTTATATATATATATAATATATATATACATTATAATAATTTATATATATATTTATATATATATATATATATATATATATATATATATATATATATATATATATATATATATATATATATATCCACTCACACTGGTATATAGTGCACGTAGGTACCAACGAACTACCTATCTGTTAGGAGAACATTTAAGGGCGCATATCACCAGAACAAATCACCCTTAATTCGATCGGAAAATAATATTATAATATAGCCTCTGCACATCGAGTTATATTAATCTATCATCTCAATCACGCATCCATACTCGCCCGAAGCGATCACCAAAGTTGGTGTGAAAACGTAGAGCTCTATCAAGCGCAGGATTAAGAGGGCGAGAGGAAACACTAGATAAAAAAAAGGGAAGGGGGAGGGGGGAGGGAGGCTACTGGTGGATCACACCGACGAAATGGCAGGCAAGGGGGGCCGGGGGGAGACTAAATGTATCAGGAAAAATTGCCGGAGATTTAGAGCACGAATGACCGCTGGATTAAATCATCGTGACAAGAGGGCTTTGCTTGGCAATACGAGCGGCTCGGAGCAAAATAAAGAAATAAATAGATAAAAAAAGATAAATAAATACTTTATACGAATATTCCATACACACAAAAACGTACTAGAATGAAGAGACCATGAAAAAAACATGCATACGTTCATATCGCAGCCGTAGGGTTTTTGCAAACAAAGGGAAAAAAAGAAAAGAAAAAAAAGAAGGAAATAACAAAATTCCATCGTGGAAATGGGGTGAGATGTCAGTGAAATAAACAATATGAGTTTTTATATACTTATGTAATCTTTTAACTTCTTTATTGCCGTTAGCATTATTAATATTATTACTATAATCATTATAGTTATTATTCTTATCATTTCATGATGATGATGACTATTATTATTATTATTATTATTATTATATTATTATTATTATATTATTATTACAAGGTAAAACCACGCCGTATGGAGCTCTGCCCCTATGACCTTTCCAGTTGAAAGGTGAGTTTGATCTACCTATAAATCAAACGCGGTGATGCGGAAGGTTAAATCCGCATTTAGTGTAAGTTAACCCTCTCAAATGATGACTGTCATTATTATCATGCTCAACATCTCGATCAAAAACTGTATATAGTCAATAGTCGTGTTTACCAATCATAAATTAATTAACAAATATGGATCCGAAAAAAAAATGACGCTAACATTAACACTGACACTCGGATCATAAACACTACAGTGGGAAATGAGGAACACATCAATGCAGGCAACCACAACAGAAAGCATGAAGCATTTGTTTTTCCATGAAGCAAAGCTCTAATAAAATTACGGACAATCTATCGGATACTGCAATGGATGTTGTTGGCTTTATTCTTTAAGAACTGCTGTGGATGCTGATGGCTTTATTCTTTAAGAACTGCTGTGGATGCTGATGGCTTTATTCTTTAAGAACTGCTGTGGATGCTGATGGCTTTATTCTCTAAGAACTGCTGTGGATGCTGATGGCTTTATTCTTTAAGAACTGCTGTGGATGCTGATGGCTTTATTCTTTAAGAACTGCTGTGGATGTTGTTTTAGCTATCCCAGAACTACTGTGGATGTTATTTTAGCTACCCCCTGAACTGCTGTGGATGTTGTTTAAGCTTTGAAAGAACTGCTGTGGATGTAGTTTAAGCTATCCCAGAACTGCTGTGGATGTTTTTTTAGCTACCCTAAAACTGCTGTGGATGATCTTTAAGCTTTTAAAGAACTGCTGTGGCTGTTGATGGTTTTATTCTCGAAGAACCCCTGTGGATATTTACTTCTCCAAGAACTCCTGTGGATGGTTTAGGAGACGCTATTTCAGCTTTAAAGCACAGGATCCCCTTTAATTCTTTTCAGCTGATTATTCCTCAACAACTTTTTAATCATTCATAAATTGCATTTTCCTTATTTTCATATGACTATTTTCATTTGCACGTGATTTCTCTTCCAAGTCTTTGTATTTTTTGTTTTTAGCATAAAGGCATTCTATAATGTGGAAGTTAACTCAGCAAGTATGCATATTAATTGTATTAATAATAATAATAATAATAATAATAATAATAATAATAATAATATAATAATAATAATAAATAATAATAATAATATATAATAATAATAATAATAAGTAAACCTCACATCAACTTCACCGTTCAAATATATGCATATAGATAAGGATAATAACAAATGAGTAAAACCCACAGTAATTTCACTGTCTAAATAAATCAGACGATATTAAAGATAATAATATTATCAGTAAAAGTGTCCACACCTTAGTTACTATAACTCGCAACTATAAACCGAGAGAGAGAGAGAGAGAGAGAGAGAGAGAAGAGAGAGAGGAGAGAGAGAGAGAGAGAGGAGGGGGGGGGGTAGGTTTGTCCATAACTGTTGAGCATAATCATCATTATTAGCTTAGATGAATAAATGGTTTTCAAAAACGGTATAATTACATTATGTGAGGGTGACTCTCATCAAAGGGTGACCAGTAGCCGCCAACCACCACACCCCCTTGCCCCCGTCGTAAGCCATCAGTGATAATTAGACGGGAATTAGCGCGATTAACAATGCCGTATATCAACTTTAAAGGAAATCCATCAAGATCATCTACGGCTTTTGAAGTAATTTCTCTTTGACCGAAAGGGATCATTTGCATGCAAATGATGCAAGACGGGTTATGCAATGATCGCGCTAAATGGCGCTGGCGATGAGTTACGGTTTGGTTTCACTGGCGCTGCAGTTCTCGACTGTAAAAAAAGTAGGAGCTTCAGAAAACAGATGCTTTGCTTTGCCTAATTTATTCGCTGATATTATCTGTCTGACTGGGATTTTACACGAATCATCTTTGCGGCTGCTTTATAAGAGCACCTTCCTGCACCTACTTAACAGAACAAGTAAAAATTCTGCTGACCTTACGTATATGTGCCTCAAGGTAGCCACAGATCCCACCAGCTGCTGGCTTAATGATGACCTACCCTTCCGCCACCGGAGGAAAATAAAGAAGAGAGCCAGATAGCTAGCTAGCTAGATAGCTGGCTATTTCCACGAAGCACAACACAAGAGCGTTGCGTGGTCTATTTCCACGACACGGCGAGAGAGCGCGGGAAGGGCAAAGGCTATATATTATAATATATACGACCAGGTAGCCCGGACAGTTTTTCCCCTTGACCAGGATTTCTCTCTTTTTCGCTGACAATGACCGGAGAGAGCATAATATGATGTTTTCACTCTCACAACACTGGGTGTTTATGCATCGCGACGGCGGAGTTAAAAGGATCAAAGTAACGCTGATTTTGTTTTGTTGACGCTCGTTCGCTCGCCATCAAAGGCCGACGGAGGCAGGGAGGGAGGAAGGGAGAAGGGTCCTAGGGAGGGAGGGAGGGAGGGGGCCCTAGGGAGGGGAGGGATGGGAGGGAGGGCCCTAGGGGAAGAGAAGGAGGGACCTGCTTAACGACTCGACTTGCGTTGGATCAACTGTACGTACGCTCCTGACGGATTGTGATCGATGCTCTGTGTGTGTATACGTATGTGTGTGTGTGTGTGTGTTTGTGTTCTCGTCGGATTTGTTTTAAACCGCCCTACGAACAGGGTGGAAAAACAGAAGATACTCATCGTGCGATAAATGAGTATAAATGAAGAGAAACTATTACAAAAATCTGCCGATGCGCATGCGCAATAATTAAGCGCTTCTTATAACTTCGTGTATGAACTGAGCATCTGCCCCGGCGAGATTGTAACGTTGTTTTGCTGACTAAACAACCATTCGAGCAGCTAAGTCTTCGATAGGAATATAGTATATATATATATATATATATATATATATATATATATATAATTATATTATATATATATATATATGTATATATATATATATATATATATACATATATATATATATATATTATATATATATATATATATATATATATATATATATATATATTATTATATTATATATATATATATAATATATATATATATAGAGAGAGAGAGAGAGAGAGAGAGAGAGAGAGAGAGAATACACTACAAAAAGCACAAATAGAAAGAAGAGGAATACAAACTGGATAAATACGACAACAATTTGAAAACTAATCGGCAGCGTAAACACTCACAAATATTGAGTTGAATCCATAAAAATCATGAGTATATTATACTGAATACCTCAGTGAGAACGAAAAGTGCACACTATCCAAAGGGAGTGATAAATACTACCAGATATGTTTCAATATCATTGTGCAAGCTTTACATTGTGTATATTTACATGGAGAGTTTGAACCCAATCCCCTCTATGAAGATTATTTCATTTTTCGTTTGCTCTTTTCTCAGATTCTCTTAAAAATATATTAAAACAAGGATTTCTTCTTTGCCTTGTGGTACATTACCGGTTTCATGCCATCTTAAAAATAATTTTCTGCTGATTTGTGAATTATTGAAAAACATATATGCAATGTTATTGAATGCATTATACGTCGATGAATTTTAACTAGTGATGCCAAGTGATGCATTTATCTGCTTCGTTTCTTATATTCAAAAATTCACTTCAATAAACTCAATAACGACTTTATAGGAATTTTAATCAACTCTCCTAAAACGGACTATTTTTTTTATCAATCCGTCAATCAATCCATCAATCATACCAGTTGAAATGAGGAGATCTTTGCTAAGAGCTATTTGTGTTAGTGAAGTGCGATACCTACTGCCTCCGCCAACCTAAACACCAGGAAATTATGTTTTAACCTGTGTTTGTGTGTGTGTGTGTGTGTGTGTTTCCCCCTCCCCCCTCAAGATTGAAGGGCCAGCCTGGGGAGAATCGGGGCAGACGTATTACAGTGGTTGCCATGGAAACCCTCCCACCCTTCATAAACTATAAGAATTTTGGCGATATCAACGCTTTGCAGCTCGCTACATCTTGCACATTTATTTCCAAGGTAGAATATATTCAAGAATTCATTTATGGCTAAATTCATTTATCCGCTTGGCAAAAGTATATATGTCTTCTTCCGAGTTGCATTGGTAACTCTAGCAATCAATCAATGAAATAGCAACCAAAGATTTATGAACCAAATAAAATAGGATATAAACTTAAATAAGATAATCTCGAGACCTAATTTTCTATGTAGGAATCTTACTCTTTTCCTTAAGGTGACTTTAAGACAACATTCCGATATTCCTGCCGAAAGTGTTCTTCACCTACCATAGCTGGTTCACTTAAGGTAGATTCTTGGGTGAGCCCTATTCCTACTAAACGTTTGTTTGGCGGCCGCTGATTGGCTGGCAGCTGCCTACCTCTCTGTATCAGCTGAATGGCTGGGAGCTGCCTGCCTTCCTGTACCAGCCAATCAGCGGCCGCCAAACAAACGTCACGTAAGCATAGGGCTCATCCAAGAATCTACCTTAAGTGAACCAGCTATATTGATGCGAGAGGGTGGCATCGAAGGTATTCTTACAGAACCAAAAAGATCACTTCGAGGCCTCTTCCAGACTCGTTCTTCACACCCTAATGACACAAGAATGCCACTGAGATGTCCATCCAGCAGTAATCTTCTTTTCCTGATGTTACACGAACATCATTATACTGTCCCGCCCACGAACGTCATTTAAACGTCCCTACCAAGATGAGAGGAACTTGGTGATGCAACATAGGCCCTTTGATGTTCCTTCTATGGGTTAGTTCTTCACCTGCTGAATGCTGCGACGTTCTCAGTCTCCTGGTGACGTATGAACGTCAAATCTAGATTATCTCCAGCCTAAAAAAAGCATTCTACACAACCTGACGACGCAATATCTGCACTTAGATGTTCCTTCTGGTTTTGTTATTCACCTGCTGATGCTGCCAGAACTTCTCACGTTCTCAGTCTCCTGGGGACGCCAGAACGTCAAATCTATAACACATCCAGCTGCTCTGAGACACCTGGAATATCCCTCGTCAGCAGGGGTTACCATATTTCCAGCGCCGCGTACAAAAGAACGGAGAAGGGAAGGTTGGCTCGACAAAGGGACTTCCTCCACAAAAGCAAAAGAATAACAGAGGATTAAAGTGGACCTTTTCTCCGAAATAGAGACAAAGCTCTTAACATAATGCCCTTTGTGCCTAAAGGGACTAATTAGAACCATTTAAA
>NC_061092.1:6328322-6355822 GCF_015104395.2 Macrobrachium nipponense | reverse complement strand
TATATGAGAATACATAAGGATAGACTTTTCTTGATCATATCCAAGCCCTCCATTCGTGAATGTCGCTTCCACAACCCTAACAACGACAGTACATCTAATACCACTTATTAAGACTTTGTTTTAATAGCTTTGAACCGAATCAAATTTATGGTAAATTGGTTTCAATCCCACATAAAACCCAAAGGCATATTCTTATTCCTTCATCGACTCAGTCTTCATCATCCCTCCGTTTCACCTATACGTTTTCTCTATCTAGTCATGTTCCTACGCAAGCAATTACGAAGCAGTTAGCTAGACTAGTCACAAATAGCCAACTGTTTCCTTCACTCCTGGAAGCGAAATCAAGAAAGATACGAGAGTGAATTATAATGGATGATTTCCGCCGTGCGCCTCTCTTAATTAAGGCAATCGCTTCTCTCCTCACCTTGTTCCCGCTGCTTAATTAAGGATCTCCATAGGTGTATTTCCAGCCTCAAATTACCATCACTTGTGACGTATATACTCTCCTCTCTCTCTCTCTCTCTCTCTCTCTCTCATAAAGCTCCCTAGCTAGTCTTCCGGGCCCAGATACGAAAGTGAAGGTAACATATCATCACCATTCCGACTTAGTGACGTTACGTAGTATATATTTTACCTATAACAAAACGTGAATTTCTAGTTACAGGTAATATATATATATATATATATATATATATATATATATATATATATATATATATATATATATATATATACACACACACACACACACACACACACACATATATATATATATATATATATATATATATATATATATATATATATATATATATATATACACCGGCAATCTATCTTGCTTGACGAGTTACATATTTCATTCATGTACATGTGCGTGATTCTTGAATTTAAAGGAAAACTCTGCTAAAATATGTAACATCACATCTCTAACGATTTTCACTTAATTAGTGATTGTTAAATCCTTAATGAGTTAGAGGGCTTGATTAATACGCAAAAGAAAGAAAAAGGGTTATTAATGTTCCAATTTTTCCCATTTTTATGACTGTGAACGTAGTATTTGACACAATTTCTTCCATCATCAGTTACTTTAAAAAAAATATTTGTAAACATATTAATTATTAATTATTACAATGTTCGAAAGTATGACGCAACTCCGGCCCCATCCACACGAGCGCGGGCGGCGCACAAACACACACACACACACACACGACACACTCTTTGCCTTGTAGGAACAGAACCTAACTTCGCACAGTTCGAAGATCTATTCCTTGCCCCTGAAATACGAAGGACGTTGACTGCATTGGTTTCTAAGAAAATAATAGTAAAAAAATTATATAATTTTAGAATGAACAAAATAACTATTAAAATTAGCCAGGCAGATATTTACATCTCTCTCTCTCTCTCTCTCTCTCTCTCTCTCTCTCTCTCTCTCTCTCTCTCTCTCTCCTAGTTCTGCATGACTATTTCTGGCCGCGTCACTTGTAAACCTGCTTAGAAGTACGATTGGTTCTTGTAGTGCCTGGCGTCGGAGCAGCCGCTCTCTGAATGGCCCTTGTCTGTGTAAGGAAAGAGGCCTCCTCATTTGCAGAAGCTATTAAAAGTCTTTTGTGGTACACAAATCGAGTGCGTCCCGCCAAGGACGTCACTCTCCCGCCGAACTTTTTTTTATTTTTATCTTTTACTAATTTCGCCTTCCGGCATCAAATATAACATTGGCGAACGAGGCTCCTTACAATTTAAGTTTTTTTTATAGAATTCCTCCCCCTTTTTTTTTATTATCCTCCTATTATGCTAATCTTCCCTTTGGATGGGTACATTATAAAGTGTTCTAAATCTGGTTGCACTGTGACAAAGCTGCCTATCTACCTCCTCCCTAAACCGTTGCCTGTCTTGGACGGCTCTGAAGATGAATTCAGTAACATGATGATTTTTTTTTTTTTTTTTTTTGCGGTTCTTTGCTGCTATTCAACAGTTGATATATGACGCTTAAATCCATCTTAATATGAAAAGTCGTGTTTATTGTTCCTTTTCATTCCGTGACTTCATACACTTCCATTCCTGGTTCTCTGTACGTAAGGTATGGAATTAGGGTATGGAATAAGGTATGGAATTCAAGAGGTTAAAAAGTGAAAAGTTCCAGAGTTTGACTCAGGTTTTTGTAATATCTATCTATCTATCTATCTATCTATCTATCTATCTATCTATCTATCTATTCTACTATAATATCTATCATATATATATATATATATATATTATATATATATATATATATATAATATATATATATATATTATATATATAATTTATTTTATTTATTTATCTAGTTCACAATAATAAAAGATGGGGGCTATAAAATATTCCTCTGAGCATAGTTTACATAAAAACTGTCAGGTGGATGTAACATAAGGATGAATAGGGAAAAAAAGGGCACACTTGAATATGTCAGGAATAAGTGCTATTTCTCCTCCAATAAATGCAGTCGATGGTCTGTTTTTATTCAACTTTAGTGTGCTAAACGATGGATCAAAGTTTTATTGTTAAATCTCACTTTATGATTTGGTATGACAATCGGCCTTTACGCAATGCAGCTCAAGAGAGAAACACACACGTGTTTGTATTTGTTCGAGCGCGCGTGTTTGTATGTGTATATTTCACTCTTAATTTACTCACTATTACATTTCTCCAAGGCTAATAGAAACGAATTTACCGTCCGTTTTACTTTTCTATCCTCGGTCAATCGTTTCATCCACTTACCAATACCACCCCTACCCCATTCTGTTATGGTATTTGCATTTCCGTATTTGTCTATCCCATTTTTTATCGCTTCCACCTTGTTTACCTTCGTGTAATTGGCAGTTGAGTGGAATGTTTACCTCTTAGTACTTTTTTCATCATTGGCAACCCAAGCGTATACGACTCGCGGTTTCCATGGCAACTGAACGTTATAGTATTTATAAAGTAAATACAAGTAAATATAAAAAGTATCATCCATTTGGAATTACGCCTGTTATGCAAGGGAACACCGAGGTATGTAATTGATCAGGGCGTCCCCAAGATAACTGAAGATATTACAGATTTGACATCGCAGATGATATTTGATACTATAGTACGCGTACTCACAGGATCCATGTTATAAATCGTCAAATTACACGACCTGACATAGCGTGACCTGACATGGGATGATATTAAATATCATGACTACATTACCCGACATACGTGACCTCACATGGGATGGCAATACAACATAAAACATTGAATTATCAATGAAAGACAATATGACAATCATATAAAGATATTGAGGGTACAAAAGACAATATGGCAATATTAAGATATCAGCTGGTAAAATAGACAATATACGACAAAATCTTACAGGTCAAATAAGGCATGCCCTTACACAACATCACGACCCTACATGACATGACATGACATCACGACATTAATTTTCATAACATTACGCTGATGACTGTAAGCCCCGAAATCAGTTGGTAAATCAGCAACAATCTCAACGGTCTCACACACACACAAAAAGTTTCACCATTCCCGATGAACCCAAATCAGTGTTGTCGAACCAGTCCCGTCCCTTAAAATGTATCGATTAACGATCGTGCATTTTATTCATTAAGCGAAAAAGGAATGCAAAAACACAACGACAGGCAGCTGTCGAGAGGAAAAAGCCTTTATGGCAGTTAGCAACAGCGGCAGAGCGCCGAAATGAGTCAAAAGCAATATGGAGAAATATCTCGTAAACCGGTCCAAAGGTTCTGCTGTGAGACTAATGCAGCAAAGTTGTCATATTTTTCATTATTATTTTTTTTTCTTTTCTAATTTATTCTGTAGAGTTTATCTCCGTTCGCTAATATGTGATGTTGGGAGACATGGCAACATTTTGTTGAGAATTTTCCGCGCGCACGCGCGTGCAGAAGCCTGCGTAAATCTTGTCTTACTTTAGAGAGAGACAGATCAATTGCAGTTTTTCGGCACATTTGCGCCCATTGATTAAAACATTAGCTGAGCAGCGAAACTCAGTGAGCAAGTTTTTTTTTTCTCTCTTTCTTTTTTAGGTCAAAGTCGTTTTATGTAAATTAATATCAAATTGTAATTAGAAAATTTATAAAAAGATAGTAGATGACTTTGTCTCAATCACTTGTGTCAATAAATGCTTTTGCTTTCTTTGCTTTTGACTAATATTTTATCCACATTTCCTTTGCTAAATTTCTGAAACCGATGCTGTTCTATTAGATTTAAAGTCACAATTATGCAATTTTTCTTGTAATAATATATATATATATATATATATAATATATATATATATATATATATATATATATATATATATATATATATATATATATATATATATATATATATATATATTTAGAGAGATACATATGCATAAACAAGTATATATATATAATATTATATATATATATATATATATATATATATATATATATATATATACTTGTTTATGCATATGTATCTCTCTAAATATACGTATATAAAGTATCATAATTATAATGCATTACGTGAAAAAATATTATTATTATCATAATAAAAGGAACGTAAAGTTCTATACGATAAAATGTACCCGTAAATGACAGAGAGAGAGAGAGAGAGAGAGAGAGAGAGAGAGAGAGAGAGAGAGAGAGAGATGGTCCCACTATTACAAAACAAAAGCTTACCTAAGAATAGCATTGCAACACCCAAAATGCTATATACTCGTACAGTGAGAGAGAGAGAGAGAGAGAGAGAGAGAGAGAGAGAGAGAGAGAGACAAACCCTAACCAACAGGTCCAACTTACCTATACGCTAAGAATAGCACTGAAACAGCGGCGATTCGAAATGCCACACACACACACACACACACATATATAAAATGTGATTGGGTGGACGCAACACCGCAACGTTTAATTAAAACGTTTCCACGAATCCCGTTCGGACGGACTTTACGGACTGTTGCCCCGTTCCAATCTTTAATCTTGTTATGGCTTTGGCAAATCAAGCCTAGGAGGGCTCGTGTACACACACACACACACACTATAAAACTTCATGAATTGAAATGAGTCGTTTATTTACATAGATTGCTGCATGTATATTATGTTTGGGTATGAATAGGATGCGAGTGGAAACTGTGAGTGGCATGTGTTTAATGTGCAAGTTTTAAACATTCCATATTGATAAAAACCATTCGCAACAAACTAGATTCATCAAATCTATCTGTCTATATCTATATCCATGTATATATATATATATATATATATATATATATATATATATTATATAGATATATAATATATAGAGAGAGAGAGAGAGAGAGAGAGAGAGAGAGAGAGACGAGAGAGAGAGAGAGAGAGAGAGTATATTCATATGTATTCCAGTAATAATGACATTCTCCTCAACAGCATTAGTGCCCGGTTTCAAATTCCAGGCGAGGATGGAATGCTATGGGTTGCAGGTATATTCATTCAAAGTAAACTGCCTCTTCTGTTGAGCAAATCTTTTAGTATAATGTGTCTCCTTGCTAGTCAACTGCAATGGATAGCAGCCGGTACTAGAGGTAGCCCCTACAGCAAGAAGTCTATCCCAAAACACTGGAAAAAAAAAAAAAAAAAAAAAAAAAAAAAAAAATATATATATATATATACATATATATATATATATATATATATTATAATATATATATATATATATATATATATATATATAATTACACGCATGGCTCACCAAAGCCCGGACATTTTTTTTGAGGATTTATTAGGCTCTCACGGAAATAGGGAGATAGAGGAATTCTCTTTGAAAAGCTGCTGTATCATATAAACATTTCCGAGTTTTTGCTGGTCTTTTATCAGCTCTATCAGAGACACGGTGATTGCCTAGTATTTTTCTTTATGCATACACCTGCATGAGTGTACACACGCATTTACGCATTTTACACGCATACACGGTAAGGGAAAAATACAAAAATGCCCAGTTCTCGAATGGAAAATGGTGATGCAGGCATATTTATCATCTTGGTTAAGGAACAACCACTTTTTAATCTGTGAAAATAACTACTTTTCAAGTTGGGGAGAACCTGCTGTTGAAGTTGAGTTCAAACTACTACTCTCTAAAGTTCAAAATATACATATTGCGTCATACTTCGGCAACATGGAATGGTTACATTACGTGATTGTTTTCAAGATAATTTAGAATCTAGGAACTCCTTAAAGATTTTCAAGCCCTTACGGAAGCAAAACTAATTCTAGGTTCTCTAAGGCTTGCTTTTTTTTTTATTCCAGATATTCGGAATAACGTACTTCTGGCATAAATAACTGTAAGTTCAATATGATTTAGAATACAGATAGAAATCAACAGGTAGTAGCATCACTTCTTTCGCAAGACTTGATTTTGCAATCCTTTCTATATACAATATTTACAAAGAAGGAACGAACACTTCCAATTCACAGCTAATCCCACAAATAATCTCGATAATTGCCTAACCCATCTCAAGAGAGAGAGAGAGAGACCCCGTCTTTGTTGCATCACCTGACCTATCTTGGGCTTTCACAACATAAATGGAAGACGAAAACAAAAAACAAAATCTCCGATGGCGTTCCCAGCTTGTTTTCATTTCTGCTGATCTGATTGGCGGTAACTCTGGTTTGATTTATTTGTCTCCTCCCGGAAAAATATCGTCATCTTTAATAATCGTTTCATCGGCGCATTCCTTATTCCTCTCTCTCTCTCTCTCTCTCTCTCTCTCTCTCTCACCTTTGTTATACGCGATTCGACGACGTTATGTTCCTGTTCTTTTCGCACCTCTTTCTCTCTCTCTCTCTCTCTCTCTCTCTCTCTCTCTCTCTCTCACACACACTTGTTACAAATGTCGTACTGTTGCCTGTTCTACCTGTCGACTGACCCTCTCTCTCTCTCTCTCTACTCTCTCTTCTCTCATCTCTCTCTCTCTCTCTCTCTCTCTCTACACACACACACACACACACAAACGCCTTTGTTATATACGCCTTTCTGTTGCCCGTTCTTATCTTCACCTGCCTTTGAGTTGTACTGGATTCGTTCACATTTACACTACACATGACTTCAAGCTCTTTTAAACGCCTCCAATACAGCGGAACACCAACGCCCTTTCCTTCTCATTTCATTTCTTTAAATTTCGATGATGATAATCACCACAAGATACGAAACCAACAAAGAAATTACCCATTACGTAAAATAAATATTATTTAAATAACTTCTTTTCGGAATAACATTTTCATCAGTTCGGTTCGGAAATTCCCACCCGAATGCCTGAATCCCCCTTTCAGTGATAAATCACAAAACCCCCACTATTTGCAATGATATGGAAAAAGTGTGAAGCAATATGATATATCTCCTGATATGCGACTGCTTCGCTATTCTATATATACACACATATATATGTATAAATATATAAATATATATAGCACTATATAAACACACACACACACACACACACACACACACACACACATCTATTATATATATATATATATATATATATATATATATATATATATATATATGTGTGTGTGTGCGTGTGTGTGTGTGTAACTGAATCACTAATATGGAACGAGATATAAATATATTTATCTAAGTGTATAATAATACATACATACATACATAACATACCATACATATATACTATATATATATATATATATATATATATATATATACAATATATATATAATTAAAGATTAAACAGTATTTAGTCCCACCAACAGTGACCACTCCGTCATGAACTGATTGCATGTCGAACTTTGCAAAAATTCGCGAGATCAACATATGAATCCGTTAACGAGTATTATTGTAGACTGGCAGGGATGGAATGTTATAATGCCGGATTCGGTGGCATCGCTGTGTTAGCCATCTCGAGCTTATCCTGTCTCATGCATTAACTCTCTAATTTACATTGTTCATTTTGTTGTCTTCTTTTACGCCAAAAGTCATTCGTGAATGTTGGTCATTTCCGTAACTTCTATTTCCAGATACAGATTCCAGTTTCAAATACAAGTTCCCTTTAATTCACTTTATTCTGATGACCTTTCGGAAGCTGCGGATTTATATGAAAAAAAGAGTGAAGGCTCAGCAAAGCATAACTGTGCGTAAACATAATACGTAATTAGAATCATCTGTTTTTCGAAAACACAAATGCACAGGTTATGAACATAAAAACTACCATTAGATTTGTAAGTTTTAAAAGCGTACAATTCATGAGTCAAAAGAGCATTTAATTACGAACAGAACAACAAAGAATAATTAAATATAACAATTATTATTATTAATTGTTATTATTACCACTATTACTATCCCCCCCAACCCCATCCCCTGCCGCACGAAATTACCTGTATTTCCTTCCTGATTATCATCGACACTGACTCCCACTTTCATAAGAAAAAAAAAAAAAAAAAAAAAAAAAAAAAACAACCATGACAAATCAAAGCCCTTATGTCACGGAAGACTCGTAGGAGGGATTGAGGGAGGGAGGGAGGGTGAGACCCCGCGCCCACCTACCACCCCTGACCCCGGGTCCCTCCCCCAGCAACGCTCCCTCATCCCCCCCAAAAAAAAAAAGTTTAAGAGAGAATACAATTACGTTTTATGCTTAAAAAGAATGACTTTCCCTTTTTTTTTTTTTTTTATTCCCCCGTTTCCAAAATTGTTTTACAGTGATCCTCTTTGAAAAGGAACGAATAGCAAAAAAAAAAAAAAAAAAAAAAAAAAAAAATTTTTTTTTTTTTTTGTTTTTTTTTTTTTTTTTTTTTTATCTCCAAAGAGCTTTTTCCTTCTCGTAAAAACAAGACAGAAACTTTTGATCCCAATTAAATATCATAGGTCGATCGTTTTGTTAGCCGAGTGTTCTTTCTCTCTTTTTTCCTAACCCCCACCACAAAAAAAAAAGAAAAAAAAAATCGTTCGAAACTACTGTACACGAATTCGGGCTATTGTCTTTTCTGCACGAGAGGGAGCATTTTCCATAGAGGGAGCATTTTCCATCATTTTTTATTTGTTTTCTCTGCCGCCTATTGTGTTTCACGCAATCTTTGTTACCCATCGATATTCCGTTTTACGGTCACACGCCTTAATTTGCAGGATTTTTCAACTGGCTATGCCCCTTCGCCCCCCCACCCACCCCCGCCCCCACCTCTTTTCTCTCTCTCTCTCCTCTCTTCTCTCTCTCTCTCTCTCTCTCTCTCTCTTTTCGTTAACTATTTTATATTTCAGAAAAGTTTTATGCGAAACCTTTTTCCACAGACCAGTATCTATTAGTATTAAGCAACTTTTTACTTAACCAGCATATATAACGCTGACGGTGTCGAAAAAAAAAAATCTGTGCACATCTGTTCATTAGTAACTAAGCATATATATATATATATATATATATACTATATATATATATATATATATATATATATATATATATATATATACAGGGTGTCCATAAAGTCCCAACACCACTACAAGTATTTTATGGCTTGTAATGGTACTGGGACTTTATGGACACCCTATTATATATCATATATATATATATATATATATATATATATATATATATATATATATATATATATATATATATATGTGTTTGTCAACAGGTGTGCGGCACGTCGAACTAAAGAAAGAACCCATTTTAAGAAAGCGTCTGAAAAATCTTAATACTTTCCATTCCAGCCATCAACCAAACTTCAGGGATGTGTTCTGACTGATGGAGCGAACCGGAAATTCTCAAACGTATCAGAATAAAGACTCCCGAATATGAGTTACATTCTATTAGAATACGAAAGCCAGTTAGAGACTATGTCAATACTACCTGCTACTTGATTTACTATGCAGGATGTAACGCTAATGGCCTTTGCCGCCTTTCTGTTGTGCATAACATTATTCCGATAAATTTCTTTTGTAATGTCAAAGTTAGTTACTCTGCACTCTTACCTCTGCTTTTGCATATCATGTAGAACGTGCTGTGTAAATAGTGAATATATTTTGTAACAACTGAAAAAATGATGCATCGTTATAAACATTTAAAAGCAAAATGAACTTGCGAAAGCATCTCTAGCATTTATTATTATTATTATTATTATTATTATTATTATTATTATTATTATTATTATTATATATTCGGAAGATAAAACATTATTCATGTGGCCTATTCATTCATATGGAACATGCATACAGGGTCCACGGACTTGAAATTCAAGTTTCCAAAGAATATGGCGTTCATTCGAATGAAGAAACAGAAGATAACGGGAAATACAGAAAGACAAGATCAGTTTTAGGGGCAGGAATGCATTACATCTTCCCTTGAACTGTTAAGGTTCCAGTATTATTAAGTGCTGAAATGTTTTATATTTCCGGGATATGAAAATATTTCCCAAATTATTCAATTTATTCAGAATTCACGTCACTGCCCCTAAAATAAATTACATTTTTTCCCCTTTTCTTCTGACCCCTTTTAAGTCACCATAAAGGTAATTATGTAAGCTCTCACATCTGAAGTGTTTGGAAAACAACAGGTCTTACCCGAAGTCCAAACAAAATGGTATCACTTCAAAAACAGGTTCAAAGGAGCTTCCATAAAGCTAGCCTCTTCCGCCCCTTGGAAAGCCAAGTGGTTACTTTGTATTAGGCATCGCCTCATTTTCTTCTTTACACCGGCTTGAGAGAGAGAGAGAGAGAGAGAGAGAGAGAGAGAGAGAGAGAGAAGAGAAACTATCACAGAGTACTTACATGCAATAAGTTACAAATACAGTCTGTTACATATATTCTGTAACACGGACCACATCACCTATTTCAAAATAAACATAACCAAACCAGCGTAAGTTGTTTGTGAAAAAATATATTAATTACACGTCGTTAACATCTGACTATTTTCATTTTCTCAAATGTGTGTGATAAGTCGGGAATGGAACGATATAATCTGGTTGTTGTTAAAAAACTTGTTTACATCACGTTAATTATTGAAAAAAATAGGAGGCGTTGCATCCCAAAGTCTTATCAAAATAAGTAATTCATTTTGTACCTTAACTATAACGCGTTTTTATTTGGGTACAGAGAAATAGTATTCAAAGCATATAGTGTAAATTTCCTTACACAGGCACACGCAATAATTAATATATATATATATATGTAATATATATATATATATATATATAATATATAATATATATATGTGTGTGTGTGTGTGTGTGTGTGTGTGTGTGTGTGTACATATACTACATATACAGGAAAACAAGTCCTTGTAGCTATAGATTTTCAACATACGGTAGCAGCACAAAATGTCTCCGTACTTAACTTAAAGTAACTCTCCATTTCTTTAATTTTAAAAAAATCACTTTATCACTTGTCTATAAAACGTAAGAAAACTTTTTTTCGAGACCCATAGTATAGCCCAGGCACTTAAAAAAAAAAAGTTAGGTGGAGAGGTCTGAAAAGTAATGGGGCATGACCCCAAAACGATGTAAAATTATGTGTCAGGATAACAGGAGTAATGAAATTGAGTCCCAAAGTTTGCCAGTAGTCGGAAACGAACAAACAAACAGCTCGGTAAAACTGACAATAAAATGGGAATAAATACAAAGTTAAAAACGTGGTAATATGTACTCACCAACGCCAAGTTCTTCAATCACCGTTTGACATGACACTCACCTGAAAATAAACAAGAGAATTTAAAACTGTTTTAAAAAAATTATATATATATCCCAAAATATAATCAACTTCAAACCTGATCCAAATATCAAGTTAAAATTCTATTCAAATATGATCCACTCTAAATATGATCGAAATATGAATAAGAAGGATGTATATCTCGAATCTGTTACTAATCTTGTACAGCAATTCTAAGCCTCATTCTGTACGTACGCTCAATGAAAACCTCTGACACGAGGTCGTGATAAAATATTCACTACAGGCTTAATCTATGCAAAGGCTATATTTTAGAGCATTCGTTAAAGGAAGGAGTAATCAAGAATAGCCACTTTTTAGCCAAGATGTGACGTGGCAGTCAATTTGAGTTTGACTATTCATTGTTCCACATCCACGCACACTTATTCCGACGAGGCCTCCGTGTATTTAGCCCAATTGCTTTCAAGCGCTCGTATTGTTACTGAGAAAACATGGGGTTGGGGGTGGGGGGGTGGGGGGGGGGGGTGGGCGGGGGGGGGCGAATGAGAGCTTCTTGCAAATACTGTCGAAGTGTGTGTTTACAGTGCTGCACTTATACAGCTTTTCTGTTAAGAAGATTTACTCACTAAGTTTCTTCAGTCGAGACGCCTGTGAACTTCAAATCAAAATCAAAGTCTATTTACCTTCTCCTGTTAACATTTTTAATCCTTCGCATATTTATACTTCTATGATTTCTTACTCACGCACTCCACTTCCTTTGATTTATGAATTTTAAGGAAACTTTTATTTGGACATTCTTACAATTATATTTTACCATCTACACAAATTTGATTAAGAATAAAATGTTACTGGCGATTAAACGCAGCTTCAGTGTAAAATCGAAATAGGAATTCTTAAAAAAATACAATTTCCACATCAAATATTTCCAAAAACTATAAAAAAATTATGTATGTTGTATATAATTCTATTGGAAAATTTACTGAACGTAACAGAAAATCTCCCAAATTCATTGAACGTAACAGAAAATCTCCAGAATCCATTGAACGCAACAGAAAACCTCCAGAATTCATTGAACGTCACAGAAAATCTCCAGAATTCATTGAACGTAACAGAAAATCTCCAGAATCCATTGAACGTCACAGAAAATCTCCAGAATCCATTGACGTCAACAGAAGCTCCTGAATTCATTGAATCGTCCACGAAAATCTCCAGAAATTCATTGAACGTCACCTGAATCTCCTCCAGAATCAGTTGAACGTCACAGAAAATCTTTCCTGAATTCATTGAACCTAACAGGAAAAAGTACAGAAAATCTCCAGAATTCATTGAACGTCACAGAAAATCTCCTGAATTCATTGAACGTAACAGAAAATCTCCCAAATTCATTGAACGTCACAGAAAATCTCCAGAATCCATTGAACGTCACAGAAAATCTCCAGAATTCATTGAACGTCACAGAAAATCTCCAGAATCCATTGAACGTCACAGAAAATCTCCTGAATTCATTGAACGTCACAGAAAATCTCCAGAATTCATTGAACGTCACAGAAAATCTCCAGAATCCATTGAACGTCACAGAAAATCTCCTGAATTCATTGAACGTAACAGAAAACTCTTCCATTGATGCCCTTCAAAAAACGTCACAGAAAATCTCCAGAATTCCATTGAACGTCACAGAACTCTCCAGAATCATTGAACGTCACAGAAAATCTCCAGAATCCATTGAACGTAACAGAAAATCTCCAGAATTCATTGAACGTCACAGAAAATCTCCTGAATTCATTGAACGTAACAGAAAATCTCCAGAATTCATTGAACGTCACAGAAAATCTCCAGAATTCATTGAACGTCCCACAGAAATCTCGAATCCTTGAACGTCACAGAAAATCTCCAGACTTCATTGAACGTAACAAAGAAAATCTCCAAAATTCATTGAACCACCAGAAAATCCTCCAGAATTCCATTGAAACTGTCAACAGGAAAATCTTCCAGAATCATTGAACGTCAACAGGAAAATCTCCAGAATTTCATTGAATGTTCACAAAAGAAAATCTCCAGAAATCAAATTGAACGTCAACAGAAAATCTCCAGAATTATGAAGGTAAAAAAAATCTCCAGAATTCCTATTGAACGTCAAAACACAAATCTCCAGAATTTTCCATTGAATCGTAACAGAAAATCCCAGAAAATTCTTGACGCACCAGAAATTTCATTTCCAAGAAATCATTCAATGTAAAACGAAAATCTACCAGAATTCCATTGAACGTCACAGAAAATCTCCAGAATTCCATTGAACGTCAACAGAAAATCTCCAGAATTCATTGAACGTCACAGAAAATCTTCCAGAATCTTCATTGAACGTCACAGGAAAAGTCTTCCAGAATTCCATTGAACGTCACCAGAAAAATCTCCAGAATACCTATTGAACGTCAAACAGAAAAATCTCCCAGAATTGCATTCAACGTCAAGCAGAAAATCTCTCAGAATTCATTGAACGATACAGAAAATCTCCAGAATCCATTGAACGTAACAGTAGAAAAATCTCCAGAATTCCATTGAAACTCGTCAACAGAAAATCTCCAGAATTTCACTTAGAACGGCACAGAAAATCTCCTGAAATTCATTGAACGTACACACGAAAAATCTCCAGAAATTCCATTTAGAACGTCACAGTAAAATCTCCCAGAAATACCAGTTGAAAGTAACCAGAAAATCTCCACGAATTCCACTTGAAACGTCCAACAGTCAAAATCGTCCAGAATTCCAATTCAACGCAAGCAGAAAATCTCCCAGAAAATTCATTGAACGTCACAGAAAATCTCCAGGAATTTCATTGGAAACGTCACAAGAAAATCTTCCAGAATTCATTGAACGTCACAAGAAAATCTCCATGATATTCATTGAACGTAACAGTAAAAGCCTCCAGAATTCCAGTTCAACGTCAACAGAAAATCTCCCAGAAATTCCATTGGAACGTCAAGCAGAAAAATCTCCAGAAATTCCCATTTGAACGTCACAGTAAAATCTCCAGAATTCCATTCAAACGTAACAGAAAAATTTCACAGAATTTATTGAATGTAAAGGAAAATCTTCCAGAATTCCATTGAACGTCACAGAACAAATCTCCAGAATTCCATTGAACGAACAGTAAATTCAGAAATCATTCAAACGTACAGAAAATGTTCCAGAATTTTAATTGAATGTCCAAAGAAAACTCTCCAGAATTACAATTGAAACGTAACCAGAAAACTCCTCGAATTGACCATCTTGAACGCAACACGTATAAATCTCCAGAATCCATTCCAACCGTCAACAGGAAAAATCTCTAGAATCCAATTGAAACGCTCACCAGAAAATCTCCAGAATGCAATTGAAACGTAACAGAATAAATTCACCAGAATCCATTGAACGTCACAGCAGAAAAATCTCCAGAATTCCACTTGAAGTTAACAGAAAATCTCCAGAACAATTCCAATTGATACGTAACAGAAAATCTCACAGAATCCAGTGAACGTAACAGAGAAATCTTCCGAGAATCCAAACTTGAAACGTAACAGCAAACAAAAGTCTCCAGAAATTCATTGTAACGTCACAGAAAATCCTCCGAGAATTCATGAAACGTAACAGAAAATCTCCAGAATTTCATTGAAACGTGACAGCTAAAGTAAAATCCCCAGAAATTCCCATTCAACGGTCAACAGAAAATCTCCAGAAATCCATTGAACGCAACAGTAAAATCTCCAGAATCCATTCAACGTTAACAGAAAATCTCCAGAATTCCAGTTGAACTCAACAGAAAATCTCCAGAATTATATATTTGAACGTTCACAGGAAAATCTTCCAGCCCAAATTCATTGAAACGTCACAGGAAAATCTCCAGAAAATTCCATTGAACGTCTAACAGAATTACAGCTTCAGATTCATTCAAAACGTTAATCAGTAAAATTCCTCCAAGAATTCCATTGAACGGTAACAGAAAATCTCAGAATCCAAAATTGAAACGCTACAGTAAATCCTCCAGAATCCATTCAAGTTAACAGAAAATTCCAGATAAATTTAACTTGAAATGTAAAAGAACGATCTCCAGAATTCCAATTTGAACGTCCACAGATAAAAAGTCTTCCCAGAGAATTCATTGAACGGCAAACAGGAAATCACCAGAAAATCATTCAACCGTAACAGAAAACTTCCAGAATTATTGAACGTAAACAAGATAAAAATCTGCCGAGAAATTCGATTGAAACGGTCACAGAAAATAAAATCTCCAGGCAATTCCTATGAACTTGCAACAGTAAATCTCCCAGAATTCCATTCAACGTAAACAGAAAATATCCAGAATTCCATGAAACGTCACAGGAAAAAATCTCCAGGAACTTCATGAACGTCACAGAAAATCTCCAGAAATTTATTGAATAAGCGTCAAGAAAATCTCCAGAATTCAATTGAAACGTGCACAGAAAATTTCCAGAATTCATTTGAATGTAACAAGGGAAAATCTCCAGAATTATTGAACGTCCAACAGAAAATCTCCAGAATTTCATTGAACGTCAACAGAAAATCTTCCCAGAAATTCATTGAACGTCACAGAAAATCTACCAGATCCAATTTAACCGCAACAGAAACTTCCAGAATTCCATTCAACGTAAACAGAAAATTGTCCAGAATTTATTGAATGTAAAGGAAACAAAATCTCCAGAATTCCATTGAAACGTCACAGAAAAAAATCTCCCAGAATTCCATTGAAACGCAACAGTTAAAATCTCTCCAGAATTCCATTAAACGTAACAGAAACATCTCCAGAATTTATTGAATGTAACAAGAAAATCTCCAGAATTCCATTGAAACGTCACAGAAAACTCTCCAGAATTCATTGAACGCTCCAGAAACTCATGAATTAAATTGAACGTAACAGAAAATCTCCAGAATCCATTGAACGTAACAGAAATCATCCAGCATTCATTGAACGTCACAGAAAAATCTCTGAATTCATGATAACGTAACAGAAAATCTCCAGAATCCATTGACGTTCACAGAAAATCTCCGGAATTCATTGACAAGTCACAGAAATCTTCCTGAATTCCATTGAACGTAAAAGAAAATCTCCAGAATCCATTGAAACGTCACAGAATTCCGGAATTCATGAACGTCAAGAAAATCTCGAATTATTGAACGTACAGAAAATCTCCAGAATCATTTCAACGGCACAGAAAATCTCAGAATCCATGAACGTAACAGAAAATCTCCAGAATCCATTGAACGTAACAGAAAATCTTCCAGAATTCATTGAACGTCACAGAAAATCTCCCAAATCATGGAACGTCACAGAGAAAAATCTCGCTATTTCATTGATCGTAACAGAAAAATCTTCAGGAATTCATTGAAAGTCACAAAAATTCCTAATTCATTGAAGCGTAACAGAAAATTCTCCAGACCATTGAACGTCACAAAAATCTCCAAATCATTTGAACGTCACAGAAATCTCCAGAATTCATTGAACGTCACAGAAAAACTCCAGATTCATTGAACGTCACAGAAAATCTCCAGATTCATTGAACGTTCACAGAAATCTCCAGAATCCATTGAACGTCACAGAAAATCTCCTGAATGCATTAAACGTAACAGAAAATTCTCCAGATTCATGAACGTCACAAAAATCTCCTGATTCATTTGAACGTAACAGAAAATCTCCAGAAGGGCATTGAACGTCACAGAAATCTCCCCAAATTCATTGAACGCACAGAAAATTCCCAGATTCAGAAACGTCACAGAAAAAATCTCCAGAATTCATTTGAACGTCACAGAAAATCTCCAGAATCCATGAACGTCACAGAAGAACTCTGTCATTAACGGTAACAGAAAATCTCCAGAATCATTGACGTACAGAAAATCTCGAATCCATGACGTCACAGAAAATCTCCAGAATTCATTCGAACGTCACAGAAAATCTCCTGAAATCATGAACCCGTAACAGAAAATCTCCAGAATCCATTGAACGTAACAGAAAATCTCCCAGGAATTCATTGAACGTCACAGAAATCTCCTGATCATTGAACGTAACAGAAACGCCAGAATCCATTGAACGTCACAGAAAATTCAGAATTCAGTGGAACGTCACAGAAAATCTCCAGAATCATTGAACGTAACAGAAAATCTCCAGAATTCAGTTGAACGTCAGCAGAAAATTCTCCAGAATTCATTGAACTCACAGAAAATTCTCAAAATAATCATTGAACTCAAAACCGAATCTTCTTGAAAAATCCATTAAACGTAACAGAAAAATCTCCGAGAATCAAAATTGAACGTCACAGAAAATAAAATCCAGAATCATTGAACGTCACAGATTCTCAAAATAAATTCATTGAACGTCACAGAAAATCTCCTGAATTCATGAACGTAAAATAACCAGCCATCGCAGCTGAATTCATTAACGTAACAGAAAATCTCCAGAATTCATTGAACGTGCCAGCAGAAAACAATCCCGGAAATTCTGAACGAACAGAAAATCTCCAGAATCATTGAACGTCAAAAACCATTAATCTCCAGAATTCATTGAACGCACAGAAAATCTCTAATTCATTTGAACGTTACAGAAAATCTCAGAAAAATCCATTGAACGTAACAGAAAATCTCAGAATTCATGAACGTCTCAGATTTCTCAGAAATTCATTGAACTCAGAAAATCTCCAGAATTCATTGAAAACTAAAACCAGAAAAATCTCGAATATTCACTGAACTAACGAAAATCTCGAATCACTGAACGTCACAGAAAATCTCCAGAATTCATTGAACGTCACAGAAAATGTCCAAAGAAATTTCCTTCCAAAAAATTTCTACCTTGGACATCAAAAACGCCCCAAGAACAGCTTTCCTAATACCACAATGACCACATTATCATATTACTAAAAGATAAAAGACCTATTTTGATCACATTACAGATAACTAAATTAGCCAATATACCGAGAGAGGTTCTTTCCTTTTACCTTTTTTTTATATCAAGAGCGCATCATAATGGCTTTCCCAGGTGCCTTATATTTTATCGTGGGTTTACGCTTGCCTATGAAAGTTCATTATGTAAGCTTGAAAGTTCATTATATAGGCTCGCAAACCGCTCCGTAGATATAAAATCCTTACGCAGGTATAGGATATTCTATATTGAGGTTACTTTGTTTTCTCGCATGTATGTACATATATATATGATTCGCTCTACCTCGGAATTAATATATTTTCATATATGTTTAACCGAGGGGGAATTTATTAAGCGATAATAGAATTGGCGATCGACAGGCGCGAACCATCGACCTCTCAATTCCAGGACTGGCAGTGAAGCCCCAGACCACCCCGCCATCTCCTGCGGTGTTCTGGGACTTCAATGCCAGTCCTGGAATTGAGAGGTCGATGGTTCGCGCCTGTCGATCGCCAATTCTATATCGCTTAATAAATTCCCTCGGTTTAAACAAAATATATGAAAATATATTAATTCCGAGGTAGAGCGAATTAGATATTAAAGGGTATTTGTAGTTCGATATATGATATATATATATCTATATATATATATATATATATATATATATATATATATATATATGCATGTACGTATGTACGTAAGTTTGTTCCTATAAGAGAGGGATTTTCATTGGAAAAATAAAATGAAATAATTCAGTGACACTGCTAAATCATCGTGTTGAATAGTTAGGAATCTCTCTCTCTCTCTCTCTCTCTCTCTCTCTCTCTCTCTCTCTCTCTCTCTCTCGGGCACATTCATTCTTAAAAATTTGCATACATTTAAAAGTTGTTGAAACATGAAGAAAAGATGAATAAACATAAATCTTCCATACATTAACCGCTTCAACTTACACCGACTCATATTTTGTTCTTTCCTTCAATTACACATTTTTGAAAGAAAAAGAACCTCATGATGCAATTCAACATTATATTATAGGAGAATGTAATGAAACTACTCTCAAACTTACAATGCTTTCATATAATCAGTAAGTAGAAACTTTAGCATTAGAAGTGCTTTTCTAACTAAAATGAAATCCTAAACAAGAAGTCTTTTACTAAATAAGTTTCCACCCCCCACCCCCATCTCAAAATTTCGTCTTTTCTGTGATAAATCCAGAGATGAGACGTTCAAATTAACTACCATATGAAGAGTCTCCAACCTTCACCCTACCCCACCGAAAAAGAAGAGAACGGTAATGAATCCGAAGCCTTCATCAATCACGTTCTCCACGTGTATGGCGGAATTAATGACAGCTGATTAAGCAAATCCGGATAAGGAATTATCGGCCGGTATCCTGCTTACATTAAAATCTCATTGACCCACAAAGTTCCTACGCCTCTACCGCCGATCAGTTATTTAATATATTCCAAATATGTATTGAAGAAGGTGATGTAATCATTATCCTCTATATAAAAGTTCATTCAGAACTTGGCGAATCTAGCTGCAATATTCAAGTCTCAATAGAAAACTCACAGAAAATCAATGTATCTTCATTTCTACAGTAAGATAATTCTATATAAACACGAAATTGTCAGGCTATATCCTCGAGATAGTTTTGGTTTATACAATTATGTCCAGCTATGCTCTTAGAATTTCTCAAAGGCTTAAAATTGTGTGGGGAAATGCACTTTAGACTTTACTAAGGACATAGAATCAGGTCATGATCTGTGTTTACACTTTCTTGAGGACATAGCACTATGTCAGACTATGCCCTCTAGACTTTCTTAAAAGACAAGCTGACGTTAGGCTATTTTCTCTAGACATTTTATTAACAAAATTATGTCAGACCATATTCTCTAGACATTTTAAAGACATAAAATCATGTCAGACCACGTCATCTAGACTTTCTTAGGGACATAAAATCACGTCAGTCCCATGTCCACTTGACTTTTAAGGACTTAAAAATTACGTCAGTCCATTTACCCTAGACTTTTTTTAAAGATATAAAAATCATGTCAGACCACGTACTCTAGTAGACTTTCTTAGGGCATAAAATCACGCCAGTCCATGTCCTCTAGACTCTCTGAAGGACAAAATCACGTCAATCCATGTCGTCTCGACGTTTCTCGAGAACCTCAAATGACGTCAGTCCGTGCCCTGGAGACATTTTTTAAAGGACGTGCTATCACGTCAGGCCACGTCCTCTAGACTTTCCTAAGGACATAAGCGAGTTTTGACGTTACCTCGCCAAGTGCGAGCCAAACGCATTTAGACTTAATAAAGTTAAGAAAATAATGTAGAACTTGTCTCTTTCTTTCCGACACGATGGAGAAGTTGCTGTGACAAGCCGGCTGTCATCGCATTCATTTGGTATCCCAAAGGAATGAAGAGACGTGCTGGCTGGATGGTTAAGAATTCTCTCTCTCTCTCTCTCTCTCTCTCTCTCTCTTCACAGACACACAAACACACATACACACACACACACGTACACATTTGCATACATTAAAAAGTTGTGCGAGAAGAAGAAAATATGAATCTTGGAGGAGCAGAAGAATGCTGGACTGTCTGCCACATTGTCTCTAGCACAGAATTGCATGATTAAAACGTACAGGAGTGATAATATGTAATAAATGGTAAATTCGTCATGGATTATTAAAAATGAATATGTATCATATGCTGCTGCTATGAAAAACACAAGACAATTTTAGAGGAATAAAAGCAATGCTGGACTATAAATCTCTCTCTCTCTCTCTCTCTCTCTCTCTCTCTCTCTCTCTTCTCTCTCTCTCTCTCTCTCTCTCATAAGGCTACGAATATATATCATGATTTACTGCAATGAAGAATACAAGACAAACTTCAGAAGATTAAGATTAATGCTGGGCGATGAACCTCTCTCTCTCTCTCTCTCTCTCTCTCTCTCTCTCTCTCTCTCTCTCCTAAAAAACATTATTCAGTATCTCTCACAAACACACACACGCACTTGCAAAACTAGCCAAGAAATATCAGTGACAGACGTCGATAAAAGAAACAACTTTGTAAGAAAGAAAGAGAATGCGGGAAAGACTTTTCAATCTTTCCCCTCTTCCATACTGCATGTAATCTTAACCCACGTGCATCCTACCCTTATCTCCTCTATTCGTACTCTCACACGATACAGAAAATCACCGAGAGAGAGAGAGAGAGAGAGAGAGAGAGATAGAGAGAGAGTGGGGGGGGGGGGGGGGGGGAGAATCATTTGACGGAAGTCCGACGTTCGCCGATCAGACGAACGCGCGAGGGAAGAGGCATCCACTAATGTGGCGAGAGAGGGGAATTGAAAACAAGAATTAAGTCTGAAAAAAAAGACTGGAACCCTTGATGGGGCTATGCTAAATGGCACTCCACGGCGCGGTGCGTGGGAGAGACGGCTGAATGACTCATGGTTTTACTCTTGTGCTTCTGGGTTTCAGAGAGAGAGAGAGAGGAGAGAGAGAGAGAGAGAGAGAGAGAGAGAGATTCTTATACTCTCTGTGCTGTTAGGAAATAAGAAAAAAATTATAGTGCTCTTGAAGAATGTTAGCAATCAACGTAATAGTGTACATTAAATAAGCACATGACATTACTTTCTATATATATATATTATATATATATATATATATATATATATTATATATATATAATATATATATATATATATAATAAATCTATATATTTAGTAATATTACATGACCACTGTTATTTTTGGCAGCAGTTGAAACCATTGTGTTTGCTTAGCTATTTACAAAAGGCGGTATTAACCCAATCATAGGAAATTGAAATGTCCAATATAAATAAGAAATGCAAATATATGAACGAACTGAACCCACCCTCCCAGTAAAATATGCTTCGGTTACCAAATTCTTTAATGTAATAAATTAAATCAATAAAAGAAGAAATTCAACGTTTTTCCCCCCAACATCAGAAGAGTAAATAAACAAGCGTATTTGATGCATATTAAAACAGCCACAAACCACAACAACAGAGAGAGAGAGAGAGAGAGAGAGAGAGAGAGAGAGAGAGAGAGAGTTCGAACATAAATACTTTTAATTTCTGGCATTTGCTGGCAACAAACCTCTCACCATGAGGGTGCCGAGTTGTTTTTTTTTCATTTCATTTTACATTTTCTTTTATCATCACCCCAGGCTGTATCTACCAGTCTGAACTTTTGCTTGGCGTGAATCTGTTTATACCAGTTTATCTATCATTAGAATTGTCCGACGTTCGTTGCAGTGAAATAATTGAATGTAGCAAATTTTTTTTTCTTTTCTCTTTTTGCAAAAACTGAGACCATAACATACTGGACATAGACATCAACGTGTTCTTGAAATAAATCTCTTTTGGATAGAATGAACTGACCTGAAGCATCATAAAAAAAATAAATATTTTGGGCAATTTTTTAAGACTAAATTGAATATCCAATAGCGCCAAAAATGAAAAAAAAATCTAAATCTGCGAATGGCTCATTACCTTGGGATGCATTAGGAAATTAGCCCGACTCGGTTCGTCCCGCTCCATTATGCGATGGTGAATCACTCAGCACCTCCAGCGTCTTTGCCTATCTATTGGCTCACCTCTATCTATCTATCTATCTACCTATCTATCTATCTAGCAACGAAAAGCATTTCAAGGGCAAACAAACCAACCTGTCTACTGACCTAACTAGGCGCACACTGCTTCCCAAACAGGTAAGTGATTCATAATAAAATTCTGACATATCTTACACGTCGGAATTTTAACATGATTTAAAATTTGGATTGCACTACACTATATATTAATGCATTGCGTTTTCATACACAGTCGATGGAATACTTAAATGGACAGTGTTTCTCTGTCGACAAAGGCTTCGAATTACTTCGAATAAGCACAGAACTGGACTGGCTTACAAGACCTTTGCCGTATTTGGCTGGTTTACTGAGTGTGGGAATAAGTCCTTCCGAGAAGACAATATAAAAGAAAACAAGAGTTAGCAGAACTTTTAACCAATGTATGAAGTCACGTGTTAACCACGACCGTCAAACAGTTTTTATTTTCTTCATAATTCTACCACAATTCAACCATTTTCTTTTTATAATTCTTGAAGGCAACAAGTTCCCAAATTACCGGGAGGGTTAAAAAAAGAATTATGAATTCCAGTCTTTCTTATCAGTTAGTTGCATGCAGTGCAAGTCTGATTACTTGACGTGTCTTGTTTTCTTTGTTAAAGTTGGAAGGACCATTTTTTTTCCCGGGGGGGGGGGGGTTGGGGGGGGGGGGTTGAAGTTAGGGGGGGGGGGGGGCAGTCAAAGTTCGAGGTTGCCTTTGTGACTTCTCTTCCTTTACCTTCTATTTGCAGTCATTCAATTTCAGAGCGGAGATAAATGGGAAATTAACGTCGGACTTTCATGGGTCATTCCTCTGAATGAAAGGACCGGAAGGATTTCGGAGCTATAAATAAATCGCGAAAATGAAGCCTCACAGAATAAAAACAAAGCGGCGGATGGCTCAGCCCTGATGTGTATTCATTGAAGTGAAAATCAATCCAATACTAAGCTTGCATATCAATCACAAGGTGAATCGTGCTGTATGAACGTAGGTGACAAGGCAGGAAAGCTTTTCCCTGCAATGTCGCTGCTATTAAATATGCTGCTATTAAACGCTAGCCCCAGTGGGATTCACGGGCATCTAATTTTTGATGCTGTGGGAACCAAGATTATGCCTCTCCAAATCTCGCTCAGTCGCAGCAAGGAAAAGGGTGAAATATTAGACCATAATGCCCCGTGAAAATGGTGTTGTTGAAACGATTCGGGGAAAACTGAAGAAGACGTAAAGTTCCATTCTGTATAAACAGGATGACATTTATAAAGGACTCATCAAACCGGCTTACAATCTAGCATATAAAAGGATGCAGACTTCCGTTTTTACGTACGGATTTTGAGCTCAAATAATATATATATATATATATATATATATATATATATATATATATATATATATATATATATATATATATATATATATATATATATATATATATGTATATATATATATATATATATATATATATATATATATATATATATATATATATATATATATATATATATATATATATATATATATATATATATATAAGTTCATTTATTTGCTGACTTTTCACAACAGCCCGGCCATAAAGTTGGTGACCCCATAAAAGCAACTTTTACGACTTTCAAGTGTCATATGACTTACAACGTCGCAGCGAATTAAAGTTGTTAAGGTCCACATAAACAAACGCTGCACTTATGAACAAAATCGCCTCGTAAATGAACACAAGCAGGAGTCAAAAATAGCAACTTCAACTCGAGGTTTGGTGGAACAACTAGAAATTGAATGGATTCGTTTCCGTCTCTTTTTGAATACTTTTTTTTTCAGGATTATATTTTTATTCTAAATAAAATATGGCTGTGAATTCTCATTCACTGGGAAAGTTGAAAAAAAAAATTAGGTCATGGGGCTGAGACGAAGGCAGGGTTTCACTTCATAAAATAATTGGATACTTTTAAAATAATGAAATACATTTTTATCATCATTAATAATTACCAAATGCTTATACAAAATATGCTAGATATAAAAGCTGATGGATGTTATCTGACATTATTAAATCATAAGAAAGCAAGTTTTCATTACTGAGTCTTCTTGCGCCACTCTCTCGACCACAATTAAAATGCAATACCAGGGGTTCCTCTGTCTCCTAACAGGCGTTTCTGGTAGTTGGAACTATTTTCTGGAGAAGAGTGGGGATTATTCATTGGAGAAATGGTGCACTGACTAATTACTGTATTGACTGTGCTTATCTGTTATGGCTAAACTAATGCTGGTGTTAGATTAATTACCGAGGGTTATCCGAGTTATTTGGACTTTGAATTAACATTCCATTTAATCCTTCTGTTAAGAATCTGAGTTATTCAGTTAATACTTTGCTTTTAAATAAATGCATATTTTTGTAAGTTCCGACTCTGATTTGATGACCTAGGTAATAGAGAGAGAGTATTGCCAACTACCAGCCGCCTGCAGCTCTGGCCTATCGCTACCGAAATGAATAACGAGATAATTGTCGTCTCGTTATTACATATATATACATGTGTGTGTGTGTATGTGTATGTGTGAAAGCAGCATCATCATCAAAATTCAATTCATACACTAGAAACAAAATTAAGTGGATTGACATAAGCAGGAGAAGCATATCAACAAAATCCTTGCCAACGAGTTATCATCAACAAAAATTTGTCTTAGAAGGAAAGGCAAACTTTGATTTACAGCTTCCATTTTTTTTTAACCTTTACCACGCGTCCCTGTTCGAACAAAAATCAAGCGAACTCTAACTCACGCGTAAATGAGCTTGAAATCAGTGAGGTAAATGTATTACGAAGACTTGTCTAGAACAAAAATCAAGCTAACTCGACTAAAACAACGTCAAAATGAAGACAAGTTAAACGAACTATAACTTTAAACAAAAAACCGAAGTCGCTCAAGACACAGCAAAAGCAGACTAATGAAATTAGTGAATTAATATTTCTTCTCTCCGATCATACATTATTCTTGGCATTTCTGGATAGGAGCTGATGCTAATTTACTTTTGTAGATCTGCAGTGCCCTGTTATATATACAAAATAGATATCCCTTGCCGAAGCTCAAATTAAGGCTGAAGTTTGATAACCATTGTTTCTTGTCTGGTGTTGCAAGATGCAACTTTGTTGTTGCAGAACTGTGTGGCAACATCACTGTTGTTTGTGGCATTTCCCGAATACAAAAGCGTTCGTTTGATGATCCGGTGCATCTGCCTGTCTGTTGCAACAGGAACTTACTTCCAGAAGGATTTTACGTGCTTACAGGGCTTATGTTGCAACATGAGAGGTCGCACATAGCGTTGATAGGAACAAACGAGTATTGCTTCTTTCCTTAGTGCGGAGTAATGGTTATTCACACTGCATAGGCAAAATGGCGATAAATATGACTGAAATCATGATTTATAAACATTACTCAAATAATCAAAAGCTCTGTCTAGATGGCTGCTGCTAGAGCCATAAAGCAGTCAATAACTACAGAGAAGTGATGTCAAATCTGAAACCCACGATTATGCAATAATGGGCATTTCATAACACAGACAATCTAACACATCACAGCGGATTTAGCCGTGACAAATTACACAACGAGCAAAGATCAAACTGTAGTCGACAGGCTTTGTCATCACGCTGGAATATTGACTTCATATCATGGCCGTTGGACCTTGAAAGGTTTCTTGACATGTGGGAGGTATCATGAACATCATCAACGGCAGGGTTACGCGTCGTGTAATGCGAGAACATTCAATGCCATGAGTTGCTATGATATAAAGATCGATTTTACTTCGCTGTACCGAATACAAATTGGAGGAAAAATGAGATAGTAAGGCGATACAGATCTTGCTACATGAAAACAAGAACTGGAAAGCGTCAGCTTCAGTCAAATGATATATGGAATGGAATAGGAAATTTAGGCCAGAATTTTCAAATGATAAATGGAATGGAAAATGAAATTTGGGCCAAAATTTAAGAGTTGGGACCTATGAGGTCACTCACCGCTGAGAGGGAAATTTGGAGTAAAAAAGGCTTTAAAGATGTGACAGGAGGAAAACCTCACAGTTGCACTATGGAGCCATTGTTAAGAGAGGGTCAAAAGTAAGATGGAAGAAAGAGAATACGAACGGAGGTACAGTAAAATGAAAGAAAAAAATTAGACAAAAAAAAGTCTGTCTTTTCGTCATATTTAAAATGGCAAAATATTTCTCTCTCTCCTCTCTCTCTCCTCTCTCTCTCTCTCTCTCTCTCTCTCTCTCTCTCTCTCTCTCTCTCTCTCTCTCTCGACTAACTAACGTGCAAACCTTTAACATTCTCTCGCATATAAA
>NC_061092.1:6313322-6318322 GCF_015104395.2 Macrobrachium nipponense | reverse complement strand
AAATTAGATTTAACCCCCAGCAATTCATTCATTTGAGTTTATCTTTTTTTTTTATTAGATTTACTCCAAACAATCCATTCACTCTGAGTTTATCTTCTCATTTTTTAATTAGATTTAACCCCCAGCAATCCATTTACTTTGAGTTTATCTCATTCTTTTTTAAATTAGATTTAATCCCAGCAATCCATTCACACTTTTTTTTTTTTTTTTTTTTTTTTTTTTAAATATGGGTCTTCGGTTTCTCGTTTTCATATATCAATAAGATTCGACCAGAGGATATCTAGGAACGGAGTCAATCCCCTAGGAATCGCAATTTACATAATATATAAACTGAACGAAAAGTTGCGCAACATTCAGGTGCTTTGAATCCTCTAGTAAAGTTCAATTAGCCTCTTAAGAGAGATAGGAAAATGACAGACTACAGAGATTGTGCGATCTGCCACGCCACTCCTTTTTTTTTCAAATACAATTGATCACATTACTTCTGGTCAGCCGATTCACTCAGGTTTCAATTATTACAGATGTAGACTGAATATAGTTTGTTCTGTCATAACAGGATGCCAATTTAAGTACAAAATTACTAGGAAAAGCATAAATTATTTTCGCATGATCTGCACACATTTACTAAATACAGCGACACAGTCAAATTTTTAAATCTGATTTTTTCATTCAAAATTTATGTTAACTGGATAATTGATTTAGCTATTTGTTCACCAATTCACTAATTATCTACTGTCATGATATTTGAACGGATATCAATAATGAATCCATTTTGGGTTTTGTTAGAATTCAGATAATTTTATCACATCCAGCAAAACATTAATTAATACGGATTTGATTAACCTTTTATCAAACAACTGTTGATGATGTCTCTATTTTGAGCAACAGTAAAGAAGAAATGTAAAAAATTTATATTTCACTTCGTTTTTGCTATAATTATATACAATGGACGTCAACAATAAGCAAGACCTGATTCCGACGCACTCATGTAAGTATGTATGTATGTATAAGCAGACATATATATATATATACATATATATATATGTGTATAGATATATATATATATATTATACATATATAGATAATATATATATATATATATATGATATATATATATATATATATATTATATATATTAATTATATATATATTTATTTATAGATTTTATCTCGATGGAATGATATAGTAATAATATCTATATAATTATATTATATAATATATTTATATAGTATATCTTTATATATATATATATTATAAGAATACGACTATTCTGACGATCGTAACCACAGGTCGCTCAGAACAGAACAAACAAAAAAATTGAAAAAGAGAAACTCTCCAATTCTGAGGAAATTTACAGGTCCCGACTAATTGGGGACCAGATAAAGAGCCGTGATTGAAGAGGAAAAGAAACGTATGGGGGGCAAACAGGTGCATAAAGGGGGCTACAGCCCCATAATGAAACTCCCCCCCTCCCCCCCTCCTCCTTCTCCATTCTCCCTCATCCTTCCGTCTAATCTTCTCTCCGTCCTTTCCCAACCAAATATCTCTAACCCATCTTCTTTCTCTCTCTCTCTCTCACATTCCCTGTCTCGTCCATTCCTCTACCTCCTCCACCTCGCCTACCCCTCCTTTACCGTTCAACCCCATAGCAGACCCCTCTATTCCCAGCCCCCTTCCCCAACCCCAATAGCTACCTATTCACCCCCAACCCCCCCACCCCCTTCTAGGGGCAGAAAAGAGAAATGCTTTCGATTCACTCAGATGTGGACGGTCCTTTGCGAGGAGAGATGGACACGAGGAGATAAGATAGGAGAGAAACAAAGGCTGGGATGACGACGAGAGAAAAAGGGGGGTGAAAATAACAGCGAGCCCTGGCGAATAGAAGAAGGAGGAAATTCAATGTGGCTAAGCTTTTTAGCATATTAAAAAAGTGGACGACGAACGAGAGTAGGTTAATTTACGGACCACGACACAAGCCATTTTGTTTCATTTGTATCTGAGCTCTCTCTCTCTCTCTCTCTCTCTCTATAGTTGCTGAGAACGCCTCCCTCCCCCACAACCCCCCTGCTATCTATGCCTGAAAACATGCACACCAGGATAACGCAGACAGATTGATATAAATGAGATTATAAGAGTAACAAAAGGCGCTTCTTTCATCAGACCTAATTTCAAAATGCCACTAAAGTACAATGAAGATATGACTCGAGTGACACATTAAACTTGCACTGTGGCACGGTTTCGCATGCGGCGAATCATTCTGCCTCGAGACCTACTGATTAATGTGGAATGCGAGCCGATAAATTGACAGACACCTAACAGTATCAAGATCCACAGTCGAAAAACATAGAGGACCACCCATGAACGGGCATCATTAAAAATGGCATTCTGCTCTTCGGTAGGTCCCTGAAAATCATTCACTTTACGCATTATGATTTTAACAGATGACAAGTTTTAATAATCAGTTAATCGATGGAGTTGGTAATTTTGAAACGGCAAATCGTTTGTTAGCTATTCAAACGTTCACTCCACCACCTGACCTGGAATACTGTCTTCAGTCACGTGAAAACAATGTCGTTTGTTTAAAAAGTCTTTATTATCCAGATGCATTTCACCTCACCTTCATATTCCTGCCATTGATTACCCAAGAAAAGCTTCGTCTTCCCTCTGTGGCACTTAACACCGATGATTTCGCCCCAGGCGCCCTTTCAGGAATTCCATAATTACGCTCTAAGCAATCCACTTTGTATTCGGAGACGACCTGGGGGAGGTTCGGTAACTGCCATTTCACGGGTAATTAAATAAAAGCGTCCTGGGATTGTCGCCAGTGTTTCAATAACAGCACGAAACGGGAAATTGTTCGATAGGTATATCATGAATCATAAATATACGTCAGTGGGTCATAATTTTCCATTGGGCGTTGTCATTACCGAATGATTTCCCCACCTGCCGTTAAGTACGATCATTAATTTTTACAATTAAATGTTTTCCCTTTTAAAAACTGCCATACTTTACCTCGCGTTATTCCTTTCAGCAAGAATTTCCAATACGACTGACCCCGTACTGAGAAATCTTCACCAGCTGAGATTTTTCTGATAACCTGCTTGTTCCATAATGAGCATCACGTACTCGATTACATTTCTTACTTGCCAACTAGGCCTCAGAACTTGCTGGGAAACTAAAAACCCGTACCTTTCTTGTAGCGCCCACTACGAAGAAGAGAAGAACAAGACGTATGTATGGTGGAATAAATATATAGTATGTTTGCGTCACTAACAATCTCTATGTGTATCACGAGAGCATCGCCACTGAAACCTGCCAAGATCTTCTCAAAAATCTTATTTTTACAATATCTTAAGCTACATAAAAACAAAAGAAATAAAGACCCTGTCTCGCGCGCTTAATCTTCACACAGCCACGATTTCCATAGGAGAGGCAAAATACTGAACAAAGCAATGAATTCTCTCCTAAGAATTTACAAGTGAAAAGAGCGTATATTTGGACGGGGAAATAAAAACACGCTCGAATGACAAAACTGTCCGTGTTTTTACCGTATTAAGTCACTTTATCTCTGATTTCCCCCTGCACATGTTAAGAAGACATATACGTTGCGTTTACTGAGCCACAACAATATTTGAGCAAGGTTACATAACCTCTCCCAAACTTCGTCTGAGATTTAACCCTCCGCTCTTGTTTATTCTTTCTTGTGTTTGCATTCCGTGCTAACAACCGGAATTCTCTTTACTGTTCCTAACTTTTCACAGAGAGAGAGAGAGAGAGAGAGAGAGAGAGAGAGAGAGAGAGAGAGAGAGAGAGAGAGAGAGAGAGAGCGTGTCTCTCTCACCTCTGAACTGGGCACTGCAGGAGGAAAAAAAAACACCTGAAGTTCCCCAGTCTGAATAATTCAGAGGCAAAGCAATCATCTCTCTGCCTTCTTTTTCCTTTCCTGTAACTTCTTCCTTCTTCGTTTCTTTTTATCGTCTTCTCCTCCCATTTTTCTTTTTTATTTTGTTGTCTTTATTTTACCGAAAGGGTCTGTACTTCACTTTTTCCTTGCGTACCACTTTATACCCTCCTATGACAATATTTTTGTGTAAGGTATGTACATGGAAATTCACATGTTTATTTCTTTACTCGCACTGTCATGCAGTCATATGTATGTATGTATGTATGTATATATACACACACATATATATATAACCCTTTTGGCATGAGGTCCTAGTCATACGCCCTTCTTCACACCGGAAGTAGCCTATCCACAGGAACCCAGTAGATAATTTGCTGATGATGCAGAAGCACAATGAACTTTCCAAGAAATTTACCACAACTGCGACCCCAACCACGTCATTCTTCCTCTCCCCTCCCTTAAGATCGATCTCGGGCTCAGGGACTCGTACCTGGCCTCCCACTCCCTTACTACCACACTGGAAAGGGAGGGGAAGTGAGGTCAACGACAAAGAGTTCATGACCTTCAACTTTTTTATTTCCTTTTGTCTTTATATCTAAGTCTCACCTCTGATTCCGGAACTACGGAAGATGTCTGGGAATTACAAGCTCTTCAACACACACACACACACACACACATATATATATATATATATATATATATATATATATATATATATATATATATATATATATATATATATATATACACACACACACACACATATATATATATATATATATATATGTATATATATAGATTATATATATATCTATCTATCTATCTATATATATATATATATATATATATATATATATATATATATATATATAAATGTATATATATATATAGATATAGATATAGATATAGATATATGATATATATATAGATATAGATATATATAAAATATATATATATATATAATATATATATATAGTATTATATATATATATATATATATATATATATATATATATATATATATATATATATATATATATATATATATATATCCCTTTCAGACTGATTCGCGAGAAAGGCTCTTAATTCCACATTC
>NC_061092.1:6288322-6308322 GCF_015104395.2 Macrobrachium nipponense | reverse complement strand
AAAAAAAAAAAGTTATCATTTTGACCTTCAAAATGTCAAAATTGCCGGCTGACATAAATGGCATCTCTACTAATAATTGTAACACGACATTGTAATTGGTAGAAATGAAAATGGTTACTGCTTTTACTCAGGTAGCATAACGCCGATAAAAGATGAAAAAATTGTCTCATGACCACGAAATCATTATATATCATTACATATTCACTTTCTTCACCTGACCAGAAGCAGTAGAACATGAAAATGGCATAAAAATGTTAAGCACTAGCAATTTTCTTTAAAAAAAAAGGGGGGGGGGGCATTCTTAGGAAGGAGCAGCCCGCCCTTGGCACCTCTCACAGTAGCCACTGCGGACCTTTCTGTCCGGCAGGTATTTAGACGGCACTTATATAGGTCAACTCTGTATCACCAGGAGTTTAATTGGGATAGACCGAAATGGAAGGAGGAATTGTAGAGTCTGACGCAAGCCAGAGGCATTTAGGAGTGTAAAGGGTATGTGCTTTTATATTTCTAATTATTTCTTTATCAAATTCAAGCCAGAGGCATTGAGGAGCGTAAAGGTTATTTGCTTTTATATTTTTATTTATTTCTTTATTAAATTATCTTTTCCCTCTGATAACTGGTCTCTTCGTTTTCATTTCCTATTATCTTATGTAACTTCTTTCAAATGAACTCCATATTCTTTGGAAGCTTGAATTTCAAGTCAATGGCTTGTTCCATATAAACAGAGATTTATGTTGTAAATAATGAAAATCAAATAATGTAATGGAAGACCATTTCTCAGATTAGAACTGACGAGAGTCGTCAGAATCGGCAAATCAGTGGTTGTAACAAAATAAAATACGCCTTTGGTGAAGGTACGTTAAGAATTGCAAACTACTCTCATCCTTATGGATTATTGGCTTTAAGTTCAGTTTCAAGGATTTAGAATTCCACTCGAAAATACATATACTGTTTAATTCCCTTATTATTCATGGTTGAAAAAATATCCCTAAAGAATGGACTGAACCCAGCTGAAATATATTGCAAGCGGAAAACATCAAAAGCTTTCCATTGCATTTGGACAATTAATTTACTGGAAAATGCAGTCATTCGGTGCTAGTGGATTAAGAACCTGCAAATATAATTCTGTTTATTAGTTCCCGCTCATAACCAAAATGGATGTATGGAAAAGTTCGTTTCACAAAAACTGTTTCTATTAAAAGTGGTTAGGTTAAGTGAATCTGAAGATATAATGTGATTTGAATGTGAGCTCGTGTATACATTTGCAATGTGTATATATTGGGAATTGCAAAGGTATTAATATGGGGGGCAGGAAAAATGTTAAAAACGTATCTTTACTTCGTAATAATGATAGTTTAACATTCTAGAGATATAACTATTGATAAGAAAATGTTAACTGCAAAGGTTAGTTATTATAGGGAAAATGCTAAAAATGCATTTTGCTTCGTGATTATAATGTTAACTGCAAAGGTTAGTTATTATGTATTATAGGAAAAATGTTAAAAATGCATTTTGTTTCGTAATAACGACAGGTTAACCTTGTCAGATACATAACTACTGATAATATTGGGCTAATGGAATATTCACAGGGAAAATACAATAAAGCATGACTCTGATATAAAGATATCGCAATAAAGTAAAAAAAAAAAAAAAAAAATCATTTCCAACATAACCGCTTGAAACATGATGAATTCACCTCCATCAATAATTAATTTCACGCTCATTTAAGATGGGAAAAAAAAAAATTCCCCCTTTTCCACTAAGAGGGAAAGAGAACATCGGCGGTGTAAATTGGAGGAGGACAATAAAGGGAGCCGCCTTTTAATGACTCTTTGATAATCCCCTGAATTCATTAGCTCCTTTTCTCCTGCGAGAGAGAGAGAAGACAATGCGTTAAATGCATGAAGATGAACATCAAAAAAAAAAAAAAAGGAGTCCCCGCCGTTATTAGAATACAAATGAGCTTGTGGTGACTATGCACACACACAACTACACACACACACACACACACACATATATATAATATATATATATATATATATATATACATATATATATATATATATATATAATATAAGATATATATATATATATATAATATATATATATATATATATATATATATATATATATATATATATATATATATATATATATATATATATATATATATATATACATATATATATATCATATATATATATATATATACTATATATACATACTACATACATAAAATTATAGTTAGATACATAGGGAGCTGGTAGAGATAGATACAGAACCTCTTAGTAAATATATACTGAGAAATATATATATATATATATATATATATATATATATATATAGATATATATAATTAATTTTATAAATATATATATAGATATATATATAATATATAAACACATATAAATTAGTAAATTAGTTATATAGTATGACATACAGGAGTATATATACAAATACTTATACGCACGTATGAATCCTTAACGACAGAACAACGGAGCATCTCGTAACACCGACTACATCGAGAAACGTAAAAGGAGAACGTGGCAGAGGGGGTCTTCTACATTGCATTCACCTGCGGCGACTTTAAAGTTGCCACCTGCTAATAGCCTGAATATTTCGTCTACCTACGGAAGCTCTTAGCGCGTTTAGACCTTTATCGCCATTTCCATCAAAGGTGGCAGACCCTTTTGTGTTCTGCCGTTTCGTTTCTTTTGGTTTTCTCGCTCATTTTTTCTTTTTCTCGTTCTCCTCAGGTCGAGACAGAAGAACTCTTTATTATCTTTTTTTTTTTTTTTTTTGGGGGGGGGGGCGCCTTTAGGCTAAGTGGCGTTTTGATGTTTTCTCGTGCAAATTGTTTTTAGGGGGATTAAGGGTGAGCGGTCTTGAAGCTTTAGTAGAAACTTGGGATTTTTCCTTAATTGATAGTGGATTCCCTCCCCCTCCCCGGTTAAAATAAATAGATAAGTGACCTCACGGCCGGGCCACCAACCCTCCTCTCCACCCCACCCGGCGTTTTAACCCGGTATGAATCCACCTCTGCGGCGTGTTTACAAGCCCGTTGGGTATTGCTGTAAAAACATAAACAAAAGACTGTAAGCATCATAAAGACAATGACCCCCCAAGTAATATCAGTTCTATATATCGATCCCCAAAAACCCTTAAGGGATGATCCGAAACTTGAATCAAAAAGATAATTTTACTGATAATGCTTTTTAAGGCCTGCAATTGACATAACCCTCAGGTCTCTGATAATTTTTTTTTATTAAAAACCTATGTTAAGTACCTTCAACTTACCCCTAATTCGTTTCATCAAAAACTTTAGCATACTGTTTATTTGTTTCTAAAACAGCGGTAGTAAATGCGTTTCAGTATCCGCAGAGGCGTGTCGGGGCATGAATACTATTGTCGTTATCATTTCTAGAGTATCTCCTTTGTTTTTATTGACACGAATACCATAGATGTTAAAATTTCTAGAGTATCTCGTTTGTTTTTATTGACACGAATACCATTGATGTTATAATTTCTAGAGTATCTCGTTTGTTTTATTAACACAAATACCATAGATGTTAAAATTTCTAGATATCTTGTTTGTTTTTATTGACACGAATACCATTGATGTTATAATTTAGAGTATCTCGTTTGTTTTATTAACACAAATACCATAGATGTTAAAATTTCTAGAGTATCTCGTTTGTTTTTATTGACACGAATACCATTGATGTTATAATTTCTAGAGTATCTCGTTTGTTTTTATTGACACGAATACCATAGATGTTAAAATTTCTAGAGTATCTCGTTTGTTTTTATTAACACGAATACCATAGATGTTAAAATTTCTAGAGTATCTCGTTTGTTTTTATTGACACGAATACCATTGATGTTATAATTTCTAGAGTATCTCGTTTGTTTTTATTGACACGAATACCATAGATGTTAAAATTTCTAGAGTATCTCGTTTGTTTTTATTAACACAAATACCATAGATGTTAAAATTTCTAGAGTATCTCGTTTGTTTTTATTAACACAAATACCATTGATGTTAAAATTTCTAGATTATCTTGTTTGTTTTTATTGACACAAATACCATAGATATTAAAATTTCTGGAATATCTCGTTTGTTTTTATTAACACAAATACCATTGATGTTAAATTTTCTAGAGTATCTCGCTTGTTTTTATTAACACATAGATCCACTAGATAGTTATTGTTTATAGAATATTCGATTGCTTTTATAAATACACAAAACCTAATGCTTTTACAAATTTATCACTTCTCTGTTATAGGGAGAAAGGAAGTTTGTGTATTATATATATAATTATATACATACATATACATACATCATATACATATATATATCATATATATATATATATATATATATGTATATATATATATATATATATATATATATATATATAAAACACAGTGCCTAACCACCTGCAAGGGCCTAGGTACACTAAACTGATAACGGTTGCCAATTAAAACTGTTTCTCTGAATAAAAATAAAAAAGATAAAAAGTTGATCGACCTCATAACGAAGCCTTATCAAAACTTCCCTGTTTTCGGTCAAAACCCGAGAGGAAGTTCCTTAAATTTCGACGTAAACTTCGTAGCCGGATCTCGTTATCGTTATTAGTTCGTAAATGGGTCAAGTTCGAGAGTAATTCCTTAAAGGCGCGGTCATTCTTCCTTCGAGTAGTCCTCGAGGAGGAGGAGGAGGAGGAGGAGGAGGAGGAGGAAGAGGAACGGCCCTGAATGGGGGAAATCGAGAATGATGCTAAAGAGAAAGTTTCTTCGGGTCCTTACGATTCAGGTAAAGAAAAAAATAAATAAATAACTATTCAATTAATTAAATTTTTATCATTAGGATGTAGATTGATATGAGAAAGGTTTTGGGGCTGAATGATTGAAATGAAGCTTAATTTAAATAAAAGCTTCTAAAACAGTATGGATATGAACAATGAGAGGCAAATCCTCAAATAGGGTGAGTATAAAAATAAAAGAGGAAAGCGTTAATACAGGATGAAAATGTATAAGGTGAGACCAAAACACACATAGTTAAAAGTGTGGATAAAGTTGAAAAATAACGATTAAGAAAATGAAAATCAATATACCGAACTGCAAACCTTAAAACAAAACGATTAAGGGGACAAGCTAATGTAAGTGATCAAAACAATATAAACCGAAAAATGTGAGAGATAACGCTAAGAAAAATTTTTAAGTTACTTGAGAAAAATACTTAAAAAAAGAAGGAAATAAATAAGTTGTGGGGTAAAGCTGACAGATAGGACGGAATAAAAAAAATTGATATAACACTAAAAATAAAAAAGGCGAAAAGATGAAAACACGATGGAAGCAAATACATCACTTGGAAAAACTTTTTCCATCAAGTATAAAATGAAAAAAGCGAACAGGAGGCTGACACTTTGTCCTCAATGCCACGAAAATAAAATATGCCTGCAAAGGAAAAGGAAAAATAAAAAAATTGTAACCAAGAACATGAATAAATATATGAAAATATAAAAAAAAGAGACTCGTGGAGCCATGCAGAATGAAAAGAACTAATTCATATAAACCCAACTCCACCCACCTCCCCCCCCCCCCCACAACAAAAAAATTATTGAAAGCTCTTCCCCTTTAATAAAAGTGTCGAACGAAAATGGAAAGATGAATGAGAATGGGAGCCTGAATACAAAAAAAAAAAAATAGAAGAAGGAGACTTTTGAAGGAAGGAAAATAGGAGGCTCCTCCTTACTCCCTCCCTCCCTCCCTCCCTACCCGCTCCCTATGCCCAGCAAGCGCCGTCCGAGACCAAACAGCATATCCACTTTTCAGATGCCGCAATAAAACGCCGCCACGCGAAGAAAAACAAGAGAGCACCAGATCCCCTCAATGGGTCATGGCGAGTACTACTGCGGAGTGAAGACGGAATTGCAGACAGACGTCGACGGCAACAGACGCCATTGCCGTCTGATTGCTGTCAGGAGTTAAAACTCAAAATGAAAAAAAAAAAGACGAAAGATGAAAAACAAGAGGGGAGGGTTGCTACAGAATGGGTGGGAGGGGTGAGGTTCATGAGAGAGAGAGAGAGAGAGAGAGAGAGAGAGAGAGAGAGAGAGAGAGAGGAAGAGAGAGGGTGTTAGGAGAGCAAGGGACACACAATGCCACAGTGGCTACCATTATTAGCTTTAAATGACTAGTAATTTAATGGTTTACACAATATTTTTCCCTCCTTTTTATCTTCCAGGAGCCTGGAGCAGTTTGAAGTTGCATGAGGATCATTGGGACAATTCTCGCCATTTCGTCACAATAATAAGCTAAAACTCCAATGTAACATGGATACTAATTTTGACTTGGTGGATGTTTTAAAATCTATTCATGATCTGGTAAGGGACTCTTTAGATTCAAAAAATATTTCATATCCATTTTAGCATATCTGTAAAATCGATATATTCCCGTTTCAATATGTAGTCGTAATTGATATAAGTAAACATAGAGAATGCAATCCTGGGTCGATGGCAGTGGATGACGGATGAGAAGCACACCTGAATGACAGAAGAGTTACTTTCAGAATATTTGTGGATTCAAGTTGTTGTTGAGTATATGAGGAGGTCAGTTAATAAGAAAAACAACGGAGAGACACAAGGAGTAGATGCAATTACAATTTATCCAGCGATACAATAGTGAGAGTGAAACTGGGTGGCTGACCATGGTGTGTAAGGTATGTCTGGATGACGGAAAGGTTTAGAAATGGTTGGGTGAAATCATTGTTATTTTGTATGAGGGTTAAAGTGATAGAGGCGACTGAAAGAATTATAAGGGCGTAACTTTGCTTAGTAGGCCAGGAAACTTTTGAGGTAGGACTTTGAAAAAATAAAATAGATGACAGTTTAGACAGGGAAGAGGGTGCGTCGGTCAAGAGTTAGTTATAAAACAGTGAGATATCAGAAAGTTGAGGTGAAAGCTTATCTGTCATACTTGTTACAAAAAGCTAACGATAGAACTGTGGAGGGAGCTAAGAATGTAAGGTAGAGAAGGTAAATTGTTGAGTGACAAAACGTTTTTGTGATGGAAGTCTGTAGGTGTGAAAGTGGCTGGTTTGGTGTAATAACGCGCTCAGAAAAGGGTACATTCTGCAAAGCGTGAAGGGACTGAACCAACTCTCCTTGAAGGAAGTGAAGTGTGGATGTTGGATGCAGTTCCTATTTCTTTGGTGGACGCTTGTAATAGCATATAGGTAGAAAGTATTTATTCTTAACACGAATTGAAGGGGAGAGATCCACTCCTTTTCACCCAACATCCCACTTCTCTCTCTCTCTCTCTCTCTCTCTCTCTCTCTCTCTCTCATCACAACCATACTACATCGATCGTTCATACAACGCCTGAGGAAATCAGCAGCGATGCAATTAATGCTATAAGGATAACAAACCACTTTATATACGAGTTTGTCCGTCTCTTTCTCTCTCCCTCCATACAGACCCACTATATCGATCTTTCATAAAAGGCCTGAAGAGTCAGACGACGGTACAATCAAAGTTAAACGTACCACGCACCCCATTTCTCGACTGCGGGGCGTAAAAAAAAAAGCGATTAAAAAACATAAAAGAAATAAAAAAAAAAAAAACTAGCAAGGAGAGCAGCTGTCCGAGAGAGGGCACTCGAGTGCAATAACACAAAGAAGAAAAATTGTTTTAATAAACGAAATCTCGCTGTTGTCCCGGATCGTTCTTTGGATTCCCGTTTTCAGTTTTGCTCTTCCTTCCTTCCTGCCTTCCATTCCGAAGAGTAGATTCTTCTTCTTTGGAATAGCTAAAAGTTCGGGGGTAACTGAAAGTGTGGATAAGGAGAAACGCACGTGCGCGCGCACACCCATTAAAGCACAAACACTCTCTCTCTCTCTCTCTCTCTCTCTCTCTCTCTCTCTCTCTCTCTCTCTCTACACATGTACGTAATATGCATTTATTTACCTTTTGCGCGGATAGCCAAACAAGATAAAAACAGTGATTTATGATAAGTTACATCCTGATTTCGATTCGTTTGTTTTCGCCGCATACATAATAATGAGAACAATCCCGCACGAAGTTTTCCCCCACCAATTTTCACTTCCTTTCTTCGAAAGAAATGAATAATGGTCTCATCTCTTCACTTCCATTTCTTCATTCTCAAATCCATTCCTTCGCATACTTCTAAAGCGATCTGCTGAACAGGGAGTAAGAACTTAGACCGCTACTCATGACAACTCCGGCAGGATGGCTGATGACGCCATTTCCTTCAAATTTTGTTCGGTGCTTTCCCACGATTTCCAAGTCGATGGCATTCAGTTCGTGAACACGCGAAAACCCATTGAACAAATACGGGGCTTGCGGTAAAAACAGAGACTAGATACGTTTGTTTGTTTTTTTGTTTGTTTACTTAATGCCAGATGCATATACAGTGGTAAGGGGAGGTCGAGGCTCGTGCTTGTACGCATATTTAAATCTATCTGTTTGTCAGTTTCGATTATGCTGCTGGAGTATATTTTATTCTCTCTCTCTCTCTCTCTCTCTCTCTCTCTCTCTCTCTCTCTCTCTCTCTCTCTCTCTCCTACTTGCAGAGATAAATAATCTCTCACCCTGTCTCTCCTAATTATAGAGAGAGGGAGAACAAGGAGAGAGAAAGACAACAAAGCCAGACAGACAGACTTAAATATTTTGGTCTCTAGGCCAGTCCCTTACGACACTCCTGATTGGCTGTTGGTAAGCCAATCACAGGGCTGGAAACTCAGTCTCTCGAGAGAGTTCACATGGGCAGGATGTATGTTCCACCCAATCACAGGGCTCTCTCAGTCTCTCTCGAGAGTTCACATAGGCAGGATCTATGTAGGTGGAACATACATCCTGCCCATGTGAACTCTCGAGAGAGACAGAGTTTCCAGACCTGTGATTGGCTTATCAACAGCCAATCAGGAGCGTCGTGAGGGACTGGCCTAGACGTCAAATGCACGCTTGATGTGAATCTACAATAGTACCTCGTATATCAAGCAAAACAAAATAGAATCGCGCGATACTCGGAAGCAAAGCTGTGAGCATCTTTATTTCATTTAAAAATGAATATGAAGAGGAAATCCACGAACCTAGCTTACCGAGATTACTCAAGTCTCTCCTTTGTGTAACACTCCTACAGTGCAACCCTTCCGTTTCCTTTGTTTTCGGTTAATATATATGCATGTATGCAATTAAATTCATGCAGTTTATCTTGTCTCTACGTATGTTTTACCTTGGAAACACAACTGTGGACATAGATACGCACACAGACGTATAATACCTAAATCATACATACTATATAGTATAATACACACACACACACACACACACACACACATATATATATATATATATATATATATATATATATATATATATATATATATATATATATATATATATATATATATATATATAATATATATATATATATATATATATATTTATGTATGTATGTATGTATGTATATATATATCACCACACGCTATGAAGAGAGAGAGAGGCAAAGTGAAAATTATATATACACTTACGCACTGATTAATCCTTAGTTTCCTTATACCTACAAGGCACAAAATTATGACCTTCAATGCGACATGGTCAACTTCAGGTAAGAAATATATAAGGTGTTTAACCAAAGCCTTTGCGAGAATTTACCTATTTTTGTCCCGGGAAGCAAGAAGGAATCAGACTCTGTTTGCGAGATCAGAATGGCAACGCCCCCCATTGACAAGCACTAAAGCCTATAAAGAAGATTCCTTTCCAGGGCCAAGGACTGGTTTTTTTTTTTTCTTTTTTTTCCCCGATGCCCCGGGAGACACTCATACGAGCGTTTTAGGGCATTCTGACGCAGCCTCTGGAACACACGGCGTCTTATTTCCTCACTCCACTTGGTAACTGGAAGCTGCCTTCACCTCGGGCATAAGAAACCCATTTTTCCCTGGAAGTGGAGCGAATTTGCTCTCTGCTTTCTTCAGGGAACTTGCCATTCTTCCCTGCGTCGATGTTTGCGTTCGAAGGACTCTTGCTTTTTTATTCGGAAAAAGAGGATGTCAATTGTCATCTATCTCGAGCTGTTACAGTATTCATGCGAAGAACATGCATGTATCTTTCATTTGGGAGACATTATATATATATATATATATATATATATATATATATATATATATATATATATATATATATATATATATATATATATATATAGAGAGAGAGAGAACGAGAGAGAGAGAGAGAGAGAGAGAATATAACTTTATATCGCGCCAATTGTACGCTCAACAGGAGAGCTTTCCGTTCCGATTTCATATTATTGCATCGTAACAAATATTTATGGCTCTTATTATTCGAAAAGGATATCGATATTGCTTTAAGAGTGTCCTTGTGGGTTACTTGGAGGAGTTTGGGGTTTGTTTTTTATCGAAGTAAAAGGGTCTCAGTGAAGCGTCGATGAGGATTATTCTGCAAACACTTAGAATATGAAATTACATTATATTTTATGTGAAACTGAAAGTATGCGAGAGAGAGAGAGAGAGAGAGAGAGAGAGAGAGAGAGAGTACTCGTAAGCTTTGAATTCATTCCTCTCTTTATTTTGAGTGGTAAGTTAAGCATTAAATTAAACTGAAGGGCTATAATAATTAATAATAATAAAAATAAATAATAATAATAATAATAATAATAATAATAATAATAATAATAATAATAATAATAATAATAATAAAGATAAAATCAAATTGTTCAAGCAGAATTTGCTTCATGTTATAAAAAACGGTCATATAAAAATATTTAATACATACATGCACACACACACACACACACACACACACACACACACACACACACACATATATATATATATATATATATATATATATATATATAATAATATATATATATATATTACACATACTGTTCATTTAACAATATCACTCGACCGACGCTTTGCGCAAACTGCTACCCGTATCATTCCTGTACGAATTCCCCTTACAAAAAAGAATTTCCCCTTACAAAAAATGTAATAAAAAAAAAAAAAACAGAGACAGCCCGGATTGAGAAAAGTGCCATGAATTGTTCTCATTACCGATCCCTCCGCGTTGGTCACGGTGCAATATGTGATCATTTATTGTAATGAGACTCCATCAGCCTCCGGGGATCAAATGGCTATCAACAGCCTGGTCCGTATTTCCCAAACCTTCGCGTACCAAAAAAAGAAAGAGAAAAAAAGTACGACTGTTCATTTTTTTTTTTTTTTTTATGGGAGCGATATTGTGAATTGGAATATGAGTTCAACTCCTGAACAAAAGACTTTTTCATTAACAGTATTGAGCAGTTTTAACTTGTTTTCGCCCCCCTCCCCGCTCGCCCCCCCCCCCACCCGTAGTGCTTAGCGATGGGTGATTAATCAGTATTCACCCGTCGACTTGGTGGACAACAAAAAGGGTATTATTATTTTCGGCGAAGTTTTGTTCCTTTTTGGTGGTTGTTGTAAGGACATTAGCTCCCTTGAATTATCATTTAAACGTAACAATACAGTCTTTCAAGGAGAGTGGTTTATTTTCAAGTGGCAAATACATACATACATACATACATACATATACATACATACATACTATACATTACATATATATATATATATATATATATATATATATTATATATATATATATATATATATATATATATAGATATATATACACACACATAATACATACATTCACTATTTCTACTATCGTATCTGCCACCGGAACTCTTGAAGGCAAAACCTCTCTCTCTCTCTCTCTCTCTCTCTCTCTCTCTCTCTCTCTCTCTCTCTCTCATTTTCAGTACACGCGTCATCTGTTTGTGGAAGGTTGTTAGCCAATTGGAAAGCTTTTCTTGATTCCCTCCATAAAAATAGGTTGGCATATAATAATAATAATAATAATAATAATAAGAAGAAGAAGAAAAGAAGAAGAAGAAGAAGAAGAAGAAGAAGAAGAATACAAAATAACGTTAATAACCACGATGAATCTTGCAGGAAACGTGCCAAAAAAAAAGGACCAGCCTCCCCACCCCTCACCCCCACCTTGGGATCGAACTTGGGTCTCTAGTTGTCGAGGTGAGGTCAATTGCCTCTAACGTATTATGTTAATGTGTTTATGCATGTGTGTGGAATATTCGTTTTAAAGATTACATATTTAGTATTTCCTAATCCGTTGACTTAATATGAGAAAAGAAAACTTAAGAAATGGGTTCGTGTAGACAATCATTAGTACTGAATCCCTCATTATACATATCCATCTCCATCTCGGGAGTTTATCTTCCCAATTCTTGACTTCAGGCCCAGCCGCCAGTATCCAAAGGCCAATTAACCCCCAAAAGAATGAAAAGGAAAAATCCTGCCTTTTCATGTAGGCGTCCCTATTCATACCGGGCCTTTTTTTTTTTTTTTCCAAGTCCTCGAAGAATTTTAGATACATTCTTAGACATGCTATGTAAACTACCAACCGCCTCTGGAGAGCATGTGAAGATAAAATGGAGGTGGCTTCCGTTTTTCTTCTTCTCTCTGTCTGTCTGTCAGTCTGTCTCTTTTTCTGACTCTCCCCCTAAAAGAACAACTGAATATGCATCTGAATATGCTCCCTTCTTCTCTCTCTCTCTCTCTCTCTCTCTCTCTCTCTCTCTCTCTCTCTCTCTCTCTCAGTCAAGTCATGTAGCCTATTTAATCATTCGTTTTTGATGTCATCAACTGCCTGCTTTGGTTTATACCTGTGATTTATGGCCACGGGGAAAAAAAGGATGCTAATTATTTTTGAAAGCTGAACAAACATCCGAATGTAAGCCCTCCCTTCTCAACATTTGTACAGACGAAGAAGAATAAATAAAGGGAAACACGTGGGCATTGGTGCCAAGATGAAAGAGGGTGGTTTTTTTCATTATTTTCAACTTTCTTTTTATGCTCAGGTTATGTACAAAAATCTTGAGGTCGCTCAAATAACTTTTAACGAATGATGAAAAAGACTTATTCGTCTTGTACGCGGTCACAGAAAAAAATATACATATGCCAGACATTCCACATCACAAAGACTGCGTTTTTATCGTTTTATCTTACTTTTAAAGAACACTTCCGCGCAGTTAACGAATATATACGAATTAGAAGCAAAGGACTGTTACAGTCCCTTTTGCATTAAATCACTTATAATCGTATAAATATGACTGAATTTTCGTTTCGGCTTTTTACATTTCTCAATTCTCTAAGAGAAGTCCGAAATAATATTATAGAATGAAATATGTGTTCGGATTAATATCACGAGGATTTTCAAGTCCGTACTAATAGCATTAAAAAAACAATAGAAAAACGGGAAAAGCATAAAGTGCTTATTGGAAACGTAAATAGTTAATAAATAACTATTGCACATATGTACGAACGCACACATACGTACATACATGTATGTGATATTATATATATATAGATCTATATATATATATATTTATATATATATAATATATATATATATATATATATATATATATATATATATATATATATATGTATGTATGTAGTATAATTACTGGAAGATTGGGGCATCTAGAATGCCGCAGATTCAGGAGGAATAAAATTGCAAACAGCCATCGTAGCATTGTAAATTTATTAGCCAAATTTTCGAGACCACATGTCTCATCATCAGGGCTGTAAAATACAAAGAATAAAAAAAAATGGACTAAGTAATAAAAAACTCACACAGTCTAAAAACAAGAAACTTGAATTTAAAAAGAAACGAAAACAAGCTAAAAAACATTGAAAACCTAATATTGAAAAAACTTTTAAAATTGTATATATAAAAAAATTATAGTGTTAAAATGTATTAGTACCTCTGAGCTAAGAACTGAGTTCTTAGCTCAGATAGAATAAGGTACTAATACATTTTAACAACATAATTTTTTATATATACAATTTTAAAAGTTTTTTCAATATTAGGTTTTCAATGTTTTTAGCTTGTTTTCGTTTCTTTTAAATTCAAGTTTTTTGTTTTTAGACTGTGTGAGTTTTTTTTTTAACTTAGTCCATTTTTTTATTTTTATTCTTTGTATTTTACAGCCCTGATGATGAGACATGTGGTCTCGAAAATTTGGCCAATAAATTTACAATGCTACGATGGCTGTTTGCAATTTTATTCCTCCTATATATATATGTGTGTGTGTGAGAGAGAGAGAGAGAAAGAGAGAGACGAATACAACACCTACAGCATTTCTCTAATCACATCAGCGTTCAGATATCGCCCTCAAATAACCTTGTTTACTGACCGATGAGTAACTGATCTCTCGAATAGGCTTCCACCAAAAAGGCGCAAAGGTTATCAAGTTAACCCTCAGGCCTCGTTCAGTACGCGACATTTACAGTAGTACAAATACAATCTGAGAAAATACCGAGTATTCGGGAATGCTCCGCCTCATTCACGCGAGATGTTTTGGGATTCCAACGCCTGCTGCATTAGGTCAGGAGTCCAGTTCGTGCCTTCTTCCGTTGGTGACATTTGCGGGAATGAACGAGGTCGAAACCCACACTTTCATTTGGTGGGTTGCGAGAGAATCTTCGTGTGCAACATGCCTTGGCGAGTCTAGTTACCTCCGCCTACGAAGCTGGGAGCAGGATGCTATAACTCGTGTGTGTGTGTGTGTGAAACAAAATGTCTCGAAAATTAATTGATAGACCTTGACATAATTTTGCGAAAATGTCTTTTGGGTATATTATATATAGGGATATATATATATATATATATATATATATATATATATATATATATATATATATATATATATATATATATATATATATTATATAAGTGGATGCGTACGCGAATGGATGTATGTACATCATGCTGTGTTAAGATTCATAAATCATGCATTTTAATGTAAGATGAGCACCATTTAATGGTGGAATACATGAGCAATAATAGCATTTATTAAAAAATCCTCATAGTAGTACGAGTCTTCAAATGGAGAAACAAATCCACAATATTGTAAAAGTTCATATATTTAAATTTAAAAAAAAACAGCAAGGATAGCTATCCTTGCCTTTTTTTTTCAATTTAAATATATGTACTTTTACATAACTGAGGATTTGTTTCTCCAATAATAGCATTATTATGGTCTTTTTATAGAAATGCTTGGAAGGCGCTGACGCGGAAAACGGCCGCTAAAGACGAAGGGCCCGATAGCCCCGCCCTCGCAACCCCGCCCCCCCCCAAAAAAAAAAAAAAGTTATATACCAGGAAGGAAGCGTGATGAGGTGTTTATTTCGAAACATTTGTGGGAGAGGATCAAGAGAGTAAAGGGACGAATTTATTTTTGTCAAGGGGAAAATTTACTGAGCGAGTTGCTATTGTTGTTGTTGTTGTTGTTGTTCGAGGCGCTGAGGGCGACGAGGTGGTGCTGGCGTTACTGGCGAGGATGCATGTCAAATCCCCGTCAGTTGGAAGTTCTTTCCTTTTTGCCCTCTAAGTGGAAGGTCTTGTTAGGTTCGTGGATGCTTCACACTGAATAAATGGTCGTGTCTAAGTCTGTTTAGCGAATTTATGTTAGGGATTTTAGAAGTGTCAGAGACAGCCCACACGTTGTTTGGAAGTGTGTATACTGTTGGCTGGTGATAGTGAGAAGGCATGTGAGTGGATGGTGAAAGTGGACGAAGAGGCTTTGGAGAGTATAACGTTTAAGTCAGTTTTACGGATTTATGTAAAGGAATGTCAGAGAAATCCCACATGTTTGGAAATGGGTACTATTGGTTGGTGATAGTGAGAAGGAATGTGACTGGATGGTGAAAATGTGCGAAGCGGCTTTAGTGAGTAAAACATAGTGGTGACAGAATCCCAATAGGATATCTACTGGATTAACAAAATCCCAAGAGTACTTGAAAAAGCGGTGTACAGATGGAATGGTTAGAGTTACACAGGGTTTTGCGAAATGAATGATGGAAACTACATAGGAAATGATGAGGATATATTGCCAAACATGAAGCAGGGACTGTATAAGAGCTAAAAGGTTTATTTTTTAGATTAAAGGCAGATCTGACAAGTAACCCAATGACTTAATTCGCTCTATGGAAAATTTGACATGAAAAGGAAAAAAGCAGAATTGAGTTTCCACCAAAGAAAGCAAGAAGATATAGGACTGCAGGAATCGCGGAAATACGCATCGTGCAAACCATTCCAAGTGTATAGGAATATAAAATGGAGAATTCCAAGTGTGTAGACGATTAACATAAGAACACCTCAATGATGCTTTCATAACTGATTTTCCATCTGGGACTGAGCTGTGGAGATTTTATGTTCACGAGGACAGACAGACAGACAGCCTCAGAAATGGCTGGTGGGTTGAAATATGGACCCGTGACAAGGTGAAGTAAATTAGCTGTCGAAGGAGATGCCACATTTCAAAGACTGTCAAGATAGTTTGTACTAATAGATGGCGGAGGAATGAGGTTGCTAAATATATAATGTTATGGTTATGGGTTCGAAATGAAGATGGGAGGAACGTACATACTTACGAACTCTATGGCCTATTTCTTTATGTACTAGTGTAACAGACCGCAAGGTTAAATCTTCACTAACGTTTAGTTTATTATTATTACAAGCACGGGCCTTACCACTATGGTCCATCCAAGGTTATAATATAGGTTTTCTTTATGGGCCGATACTGATTAGAGGGCTCGGCTAAACTATTTAACCTATTTGGTCTGTTCGAGAGGATGTCGTACACAAGATACACGATAAAAGGGACGTAAGAATATGTACGGAAGCCGAACTAAGACTAACCATTTACTATCGACCTCTATCACACAAACAAACGATCCACCGTAAGTATAGCTCAAGAGAGGATGTGAATGCAAGTCATATATTTCTTATGTTCATCCATATTATTTGCCATCATATATATATATATATATATATATATATAGTATATATTATAAATACATATATATATACATATATACATATATATACATATAAGTATATATATATATATATATAGTATATATATATATATATATATATATTAATGTATATATACTAAGGCTTGTAACTGGAGATATAACTAATGACTATCTTGTTACCGCAAATATGAAGCAAACGGGCACTATAACAGGAGCAGATGGCCTCAGAAGCAGCTATAAACATAACTAAGTCGAGTGCAACTTACAAGAAAGAAAGAGTAAGCAAGAAGAAGACGGAAACCATTTTGGCTTGGGGTAACAGTGGAAAGGTTGAGAGGAACACATAATTAAAAAGTGGGGGCACTGAAAATTGGGAAATATAGGCAGCTGATGGATGAAGGGTGATAAAGCTGCACGGATGCAACTGCACAACTAACCAGCTAACCATAATGACAAGGAAAGGTAGGCTATACCGAACATCTGCACAAGAGAGCAGCTAACCCATAATGACTAAGGTACATACAGACAAGGCAAAAAGGTACCAAATGAAGTTACCACAGGCAAAATTGTTCTGTTTTGAGAGATGGAAGGTTCTAGAGACTGAGAATTATAAAAAATAAAAAGAAAGCATTCTAACATTATTTAGAAGAATTATGTTACATTACTTAGTACATCATCTGGGATAAGCATGGTAGTGGTCTGAATTACAAATTACACAGATACCCACGAGGATTGATAGCTAAGAACAGTACAGTTTGAGTAAGCCTTTGAATTTTAGACACAAGTGAACTTGTATTCCAGAACTGATAGAGAATAGCTGTGGAAACTAAAGAAATATATAATTCAATTTGTTGCAGCGATTTCCAAGATTTATAGGAAAATAAGCTTGTGTTGAGAGATATGGCCAGTAGAGTGACTATAGCTGGTTCACTTAATCTTAGATTCTTGGTGAACCCTATGTTTATGAGAAGTTTGTCTGGCGGCCGCTAATTGGCTGGTACCGGGAAATAGGCAGCTCCCAGCCAATCAGCGGCCGCCAAACAAAGTCTCGCGGCATAGGGCTCACACAAGAATCTACCTTAAGTGAAACCAGCATAGCTGGATGTAAAATGGAGTTAACAGCAAGGTATTCTTGATACAAGAGCCTGCCTAATATTTCCAAAAAAGGTAGTCACGACTAGGTTGCGTTACAGCTAAGATTTGCTAAGATAATTCTCTGGCAACAGTTAGGAGAAGCTGTAACTAGTGAAATGTTTAAGAACAGTGTTGTAAATGAGAAAGGCGATAGTAATGATGACACGAACATAATTACGAACGATAATGTAAGACAGAGAGAGGGAGCTATGAATGTCTGCATAGTTGACAGAAAAATGGATATGGAAACTCAAATAGGAACTAGGGAGTAAATGTAAACCGACGCTGGAAGAGAGAGAGAGAGAGAGAGAGAGAGAGAGAGAGAGAGAGAGCTGAACGCTGGCTTTCAGAAAATGGTAGAAAGAAAAGGTCTGCAACTCACTCGCAGATTAATACATATATCTAAATGCAACAACCCCTCTCTAGAACCCTGACTCCTAAAATGAATAATAGAAAATCCATGCATGTAAATCCTTTCAACAATACAGCTATTATGATATTTACTCCTAAGTACCGTTAGGGCATACATTTTAACAATTCTCTCTCTCTCTCTCGCTCTCTCTCTCTCTCTCTCTCTCTCTCTCTTACACACACACACACACACACGACGCAAAAGTTCATATGCTAGACGTAATAATAATCATCTCTCTCTCTCTCTCTCTCTCTCTCTCTCTCTCTCTCTCTCTCTCTCACAAAGTTGATATGCTAGACGAAATCAAATTCTTCACTCTTTGTCCATCTGTCTGTCTCTCAAGGGGTAACTTGATAGAACTGAATACTTTGTGTTATAATTATGTATATATTTTTGCTACTACCACTCACCACCACTACTACACTATCTCTTTTCCGGGAGGGCATTTCCCGATCCCTGTGCTCCAAAGATTGGTTTTATGAACACTTAGAAGTCTCGCATTCCCATTTCATAAAGACTCAAGAAGGTTATGAAGTTTCCAAATGAGACTCAGCCTTTCACTTACTACATCTAACGTGGAATATATATATATATATATATATAATATATATATATATATATATATATATATATATATATATATATATATATATATTATATAATATATATTTTTGTTTTTTTTTTTTTTTTTTTAATTAGACGATGTATTGTTTCTTGATATATCTAATTAAGATGGCATCCTATTTTTCCTGACCAATCTTAGAATTTCTCATATATTCCTCGTTATTTAGAATCTCATTATATTCCTTGTTATTTGGAAGAGAAAATGTGCCCAAAGCACTTAAGATCATAAATGAGTGAGACTATAAATAAGCTTATGAATTTTGGTAAGAGTAACATTATTTTTTTTCATTATTTTCTCGAACTTATTAAACTTTCCTTGGTTATAGTTCTGACAGAGACTATTTTGCGGATTTTGACTTTTTTAAAAAGAATAAAAGCTAGAGCTTTTTGATGTCATTTATGGAGGAAGAAGTATTTTGAATAGTTATACTAATACGCCGAGATATGAAGTACCTCAGACTTACATACAACAACGAAAAACGGCAATAGTCCCACGTCGAGCTCACTTCCACATTTATTGTGCAAGATACTGGTCTTAATTCATCTACACCTTTGAAGAACGATAACGTTCAAAATCATAATAATAATAATAATAATAATAATAATAATAATAATAATAATAAGACTAATAATAGTAAGTAGTAGTAGTAATAAGTAAGTAGTATAGTAGTAGTAGTAGTAGTAGTAGTAGTGGTAATAATAAGTAATAATAATGTATAATAATATAATATGTAATAAAATAACAATAATAATAATAATAATAATAATAATAATAATAATAATAATAATAACCAAAAATCCTCATAGTAGCACGAGTCTTCAAATGGAGAAACAAATCCACAGCAATGTAAATGTACATATATTTAGATTCCAAACTTTAAGAGTAGCTTTCGGGAAATT
>NC_061092.1:6283962-6287822 GCF_015104395.2 Macrobrachium nipponense | reverse complement strand
AAGCAAGAAGAAGACGGAAACCATTTTGGCTTGGGGTAACAGTGGAAAGGTTGAGAGGAACACATAATTAAAAAGTGGGGGCACTGAAAATTGGGAAATATAGGCAGCTGATGGATGAAGGGAGATAAAGCTGCACGGATGCAACTGCACAACTAACCAGCTAACCATAATGACAAGGAAAGGTAGCTATACGCAACATCTGTACAAGAGAGCAGCTAACCATAATGACTAAGGTACATACAGACAAGGCAAAGGTACCAAATGAATTACCACGAGGCAAAATTGTTCTGTTTTGAGAGATGGAAGGTTCTAGAGACTGAGAATTATAAAAAATAAAAAGAAAGCATTCTAACATTATTTAGAAGAATTATGTTACATTACTTAGTACATCATCTGGGAATAAGCATGGTAGTGTCTGAATTACAAATTACACAGATACCACGAGGATTGATAGCTAAGAACAGTACAGTTTGAGTAAGCCTTTGAATTTTAGACACAGTGAACTTGTATTCCCGAACTGATAGAGAAGCTGTGGAAACTAAAGAAATATAATTCAATTTGTTGACAGCGATTTCCATTTTATAGGAAAAATAAGCTTGTGTTGAGAGATATGGCCAGTAGAGTGACTATAGCTGGTTCACTTAATCTTAGATTCTTGGTTGAACCCTATGTTTATGAGAAGTTTGTCTGGCGGCCGCTAATTGGCTGGTACCGGGAAATAGGCAGCTCCCAGCCAATCAGCGGCCGCCAAACAAATGTCTCGCAGGCATAGGGCTCACACAAGAATCTACCTTAAGTGAACCAGCTATAGCTGGATGTAAAATGGAGTTAACAGCAAGGTATCTTTGATATAAGTGTCTGTCTAATATTTCCAAAAAAGGTAATCACGACTAGGTTGCGTTACAGCTAAGATTGCTAAGATAATTCTCTGGCAACAGTTAGGATAAGCTGTAACTAGTGAAATGTTTAAGAACAGTGTTCGTAAATGGAGAAAGGTGATAGTAAATGATGACATGAACATAATTACGAACGATAATGTAAGACAGAGAGAGGGAGCTATGAATGTCTGCATAGATGACAGAAAAATGGATATGGAACTTCATATAGGAACTAGGGAGTAAATGTAAACCGACGCTGGAAGAGAGAGAGAGAGAGAGAGAGAGAGAGAGAGAGAGAGAGAGAGAGAGAGAGAGCTGAACGCTGGCTTTCAGAAAATGGTAGAAAGAAAAGGTCTGCAACTCACTCGCAGATTAATACATATATCTAAATGCAACAGCCCCTCTCTAGAACCCTGACTCCTAAAATGAATAATAGAAAATCCATGCATGTAAATCCTTTCACAATACAGCTATTATGATATTTACTCCTAAGTACCTTAGGGCATACATTTTTAACTAATTCTCTCTCTCTCTCTCTCTCTCTCTCTCTCTCTCTCTCTCTCACACACACACACACACACACACACAAGTTCATATGCTAGACGTAATAATAATCATCTCTCTCTCTCTCTCTCTCTCTCTCTCTCTCTCTCTCTCTCACAAGTTCATATGCTAGACGTAATAATAATCATCTCTCTCTCTCTCTCTCTCTCTCTCTCTCTCTCTCTCACACACACACAAAAAGTTGATATGCTAGACGAAATCAAATTCTTCACTCTTTGTCCATCTGTCTGTCTCTCAGGGGTAACTTGATAGAACTGAATACTTTGTGTTATAATTATGTAATATATTTTTGCTACTACTACTACCACCACTACTACCACTATCTCTTTTCCGGGGCATTTCCCGCACTGTGCTCCAAAGATTGGGTTTTATGAACACTTAGAAGTCTCGCATTCCCATTTCATAAAGACTCAAGAAGGTTATGAAGTTTCCAAATGAGACTCAGCCTTTCACTTACTACATCTAACGTGGAATATATATATATATATATATATATATATATATATATTATATATATATATATAATATTATATACATATATATATATATATATATATATATATATATATATATATAATATATATATATTTTTTTCTTTCTTTGTTTAATAGACGGTGTATTGTTTCTTGATATATCTAATTTGATGGCATCCTATTTTCCTGACCAATCTTAGAATTTCTCATATATTCCTCGTTATTTAGAATCTCATATTTTCCTTGTTATTTGGAAGAGAAAATGTGCCCAAAAACACTTAAGATCATAAATGAGTGAGACTATAAATAAGCTTATGAATTTTGGTAAGAGTAACATTATTTTTTTTATTATTTTCTCGAACTTATTAAACTTTCCTTGGTTATAGTGCTGACAGAAGATAAACGGTATTTTGAAAAAAAAAAAAAAAAAAAAAAAGAAAAAAAAAAAAAAAAAAAAAAAAAAAAAACTTTTTAAAAAGAATAAAAGCTAGAGCTTTTGATGTCATTATGGCGGAAGGAAGAAGTATTTGCAATAGTTATACTAATACACCGAGATATGAAGTACCTCAGACTTACATACAAACGACGAAAAACGGCAATAGTCCCAGTCGAACTCACATCCACATTTATTGTGCAAGATAGTGGTCTTAATTCATCTACACCTTTAAAGAACGATAACGTTCAAAATAATAATAATAATAATAATAATAATAATAATAATAATAATAATAATAATATAATAATAATAATAATATGATAGTAGTAGTAGTAGTAGTAGTAGTAGTAGTAGTAGTGGTAGTAGTAGTATAGTAGTAGTAGTAGTAGTAGTAAGTAGTAGTAGTAGGTAATAATAATAATAATAATAATAATAATAATAATAATAATAAAATCCTCATAGTAGCACGAGTCTTCAAATGGAGAAACAAATCCACAGCAATGTAAATGTACATATATTTAGATTCAAAACTTTAAGAGTAGCTTTCGGGAAATTGTTCGGTTCCTCTTTTTGATAAGGGGAACCGAACAGATTCCCGAAAGCTATCCTTAAAGTTTTGAATCTAAATGTATGTACATTTACATTGCTGTGGATTTCTTTCTCCAATTAATAATAATAATAATAATAATAAAATAATAATAATAATAATAATAATAATAATAATAATAGTATCGTAAATTTTAGTAATCATAGTTCCCTTTTACTATGAGAAAGATTAATCATTACTTTACTACTCTACTACTACTACTACTAAAATACTACTACTACTACTACTACTACTAATATAAAATAATAATAATAATAATAATAATAATAATAATAATAATAATAATAATAAGAATAATAATACAACCCCCCCTTAACTTCCAGTCGAGAGCATCAGAGACTCATTACTCAATGAAAGCTTTGGTGAAACTTTCCGTATACTACGTTTAGGACCCTAAAAACAGGACCCTAATCACGGAGGGTTCGATGTGAACTGGCCTTAGGCTTCCCCCCATTTGCAGATAAAACTTTGATTTATTGATGGTGATCAGAGAGAGAGAGAGAGAGAGAGAGAGAGAGAGAGAGAGAGAGAGAGAGAGAGAGAGAGATTAAACATCTAACCTTTAAGGAGAGGAAGATAATGTGTGCGTATGTATGTATGCATATAAATGTGTAATATATATATATATATATATATATATATATATATATATATATATATATATATATATATATATATAATATATAATATATATATAATATGTACATATACATACATACATATGTGTGTGTGAAAAAGTCGGAATTGTACCCTGTGCATTGTCTTTTAGTCAATCAGTCAGTAATTAACTGCCAGCCAACCACCTCTCTTCCCCGGCCCCCTTCTCTCTCTCTCTCTCTCTCTCTCTCTCTCTCTCTCTCTCTCTCTCTCCCCAAAACCCCCATGGAAACGAGGCCAAGAGG
>NC_061092.1:6271462-6278962 GCF_015104395.2 Macrobrachium nipponense | reverse complement strand
CTCTCTCTCTCTCTCTCTCTCTCTCTCTCTCTCTTCTCTCTCTCTCTCTCTCTCTCTCGAGGTAGTTAAATTGCAACTAAACTATAGATGCTCTTGCTTTGTCTGCGGCTTCTCACCACCACATTCGTATTCTTTAGAATTCATTCTTGGTATCTGATATATATATATATATATATATATATATATATATATATATATATATATATACCTATATACATATTATATATATAATAATATATAAAAATGTTAATTCTGCCTTTTAACAATAACGTGGAACCGATCTTCCCTATACTTCATCAAACATAAATCTTTAACACTATATCGATAACATTTCTACGTTCGAAATCATCTCAGGAGAACACCACTTCCAAGTCCCTCAGTGAAGTTACAGCCAGAGCAACCAAGGACTTAGTCTCTTAAATATGTGAGATCGATAGCAAGACACTCACTCAAGACCTCACTCCCACACGCCTAGTCCAGACGTAGCATATGTACATATAGTCCGTCTCACGATGCCCAGAGACGAAAAGTCCGTCTTAGAATTGGATGAGAGAAAATGTTTATCAATTGATGGTGAGTGTTGAGGTCCTTTTCGCCAGGCGAGAAATACGTATTCCTTGCGATTGACAAGTGAGTCTTGTGATAGGTGAGGAAGGTCGTCTCTTAGCCGTAAGGAGGCTCTGAGAGAGAGAGAGAGAGAGAGACGAGAAGAGATGTGATGACTGCTTATTAATTGCTAGATAGACTGCTTATTATGCCTTAGATAGAGATTCCTATGAAGCAAACGAGAGAGCATAGAGAGAGAGCCGGGAGAGTTTGAATGCGAGAGAGAGAGAGTATAAAAGCACTGCCAGGAGCTATTTCAGAGAGAGATTTTAGAGATTTTGAGAGAGAGAAGGTAACCCTAAGACCAAACCCTGCTTACAAGTACCCTTTCAGATTCTTGTTTCAGAGGGGACAGTTTGGTTGCATTTGGGACAGAGAACAAGAGTCCGATTGTTTATTTTTGTCCCTCAGATTCAGGTTTGAGAGGGGAGGAGAAGGGGGGGAGGAGGTGAGAGGGGGATGCAGAAGCAGTAAGGGGGGTGGGGGGCGTAAAAGAACGGACCCCTAGCAGCGTGGATGCAGCGGACGAGATGAAAAGCAACAAATCGCTAAATTGCTTCGTCCTTCGTAAACAATTTTTTTTTCTCTCTCTCTCCTTTATTATTCCTTGCATTGGATTCTGCTCGGAGGTACGAACAAACGTACCTCATGCAGAATAGAAAGAAGAAATTCGCAGAGGATCTTGTCGTGGTGTGTGAGTGTGTGTGTGTGTGTGTGTTAGTAACCAATTCTAATCACTTATGTGTCTATTCATCGTCCTTCCCATGCTATCAATAATCCCCTTTTACATCAACGTCAATGTTACTTTCCTTTAAACTGATGCATTTTATAATGAAGAAGAATCTCCCCAAAGTTTTTATTTTATTCCAAAACGATTAATATTTTGCCCTCTTCATCACTCAGCCGCGGCTAATGAATTATGAAGCATGAAGTTATATCACGTGTTTATTATAGCTATCCAATATACTTCATCTTTATAACTCTTGGCGTCACTTGTGCTGACAAACGATAATGAATCGTGACCAATGAACTCATGAGCCTACACAATACCTTTAAATGTATGTATATAAATGTGTGTGTATATACATGAACACATATATGTATATATACTCGCTATGTAAACCTTACACATCAGAGGACATTTGACAACAACTATGGTAATACATGAACTAAACACGTGTAATCAACATGTGCTCACAGAAAATGTCACGCATGTATCTAATACTGTAGTTTAAATAATGCGTCTGCATCTCATTTACTTCGTAAGTTAATTATTCATAATTAAAAGTATATAATTATTTTCATGTCACATTAATTTCACATTAAAAAGGAGAATTTTGTTACTTTTCGTTGAGGTGGTTGTTCAGTCGAGTGTCTGCCAAAGTTTCTATGGTGTATTACAGCTTATTGGTTCGGTATACTTCCTGGCTGAATGTTTAGTCTCGATACTAATAGCAGGTAGCAAGAGTACACACACAGACACACGCACGCGCACGCACACACACACACACACACACACGGAAGCCCAAGGAGTTCTAATTTCATCACTATTTTTGCTATAAAGTTTTGCAGAGAGAGAGAGAGAGAGAGAGAGAGAGAGAGAGAGAGAGAGAGACGTTTTTGGTTTCAGTAATTTCAAGAGAATATTTTCTTTTTAAATCGATCCTTTCCCCAAGTTATGGAGGAACATAAACCATAATTCACTATCCTTATTCCTTAAGCACTTTCGTGGTCTTGTTAACCTTCCTATAAGCGTCTTAAAAAAACTGTGCATTATTTTTAGACGACCATGAAACTATAATATTTTAATCCAGTCATAAGCCACACACCTGTTAGCAGCAGCAGCAGCATCATCATCAAACAAACGACACGCACAAACACAATCTCTCCTGCAACGCCGTCAGGTTTTTAAAAACAAACCAACGAACAAACAAATTGGAATCGAACCATATTCACGTCCCATCAACCCACCCTTTACCTACATTCTAGAAGCCAATTCTGAAACCTATTCTGAAGCCAGCAGTGGAGCAAAAAATTCGTACAAATCCCCCAGCGAACGCAGTGCTGACTTACAGAAGGCCAGAACACCTGCTCGGGCTAAAAACGACCTGATGGCTATGATTGATGCCTCTAGTGTCTGACAGTAAGAAGCACCCACCACAAGTCACCCTGAGGTGGGTGTGAACATCAGCTAACCCGCTTCCCCATCCCCACTCCTCCTCACCCCTAGTACACCCCCCCCCCGTCGCCCCCACCCCGCCCACTATGTCTCTACTCTTCTTCTCTCGCTTAGGGGTGACGCAACACTGCGCTACAATGCTACAAATAGACAAGAAACTTCTTTCCACCACTTCGCAATGCCAAGCGCTGTGCTTGAATATGGATGCATGTACGTATGTGTGTATGTACGTGTGTATGTAACTATGTATGTATGCATGTTTTCAGACTGCGGGTGGATCTTAGCCAGATGATATATACAAATACACAAGCAATTTACATTCGAATGTCATTCATACATATGTGCATATAGTAACATACACGCGATATACATACATACATATATTATTATATATATATATTATATACACACACACACATATATATATATACTATATATATATATATATATATATATATATATATATATATTCACTGTGTGCGTGTATGTATGTACTACAAAAATTTTTCCATCGATAACTCCCTACAAAAATATACCGTATACCTTCATACAGGATTGCAAATGCGCGCATACGCGCTAACAAAATACATATTTAAACTGCTTGTCCTCATTTTTAGTGTCATTACCTCTCCTATCATAACCTCACGTAAACATATTAGAAAATCTAAAATTAAACAAACCTACCCCCCCAATATATCCAACACCCAGTAAGGATCTCTCTCTTCTCTCTCTCTCTCTCTCTCTCTCTCTCTCTCTCAAATAATTTTAACCTACATGAGATAGATGAATCTTCCTTGAAGAAATTAGATGAAGGGCCCTTTCACTTTGTAATATATCTATGGCCACCTGCAGATATATATATATATATATATATATATACTATATATATATATATATATATATATATATATATATATATATATATATATATTTGGTATGATTCAGTATCTGCTAACAGTAATTGTCCTTAACAAATGGTAATAATACTAAGGTCAATATTAAAATGAATAACGTCTATGAACATATATAGTGGAGAAAAAATATAAAAATGAGAGTAACATTAATTAATGATAACACTCGAGCCAATATTAATATGAATAATGTCTATAGATGCATAAAATGTAGAAAAATTTATACAATTAGAAAAATAATAAAATGAAAAAAAATGTTTAAAATTAGAAAAATTTACCTCCAATAATGTCTATAAAAATACATATAAAATGAAGACAAATGTATGAAATTACAAAATTATAAAATGAAGAAAATTTTATAAAATTAGAATAATGTACCCACATTAATGTCTATAAATATATGAATTAAAGAAAAACTTATAAAATTAGAAACCTTATAAAACGAAGACAAATGTATAAAATTAGAAACATTTACCTCCAATAATGTCTATAAATATATAAAATGAAGAAAAATATAAACAATTAGAAAAATTATAAAACGGAGAAAGATTGATAAAATTAGAAAAATGTATCCCAAACGAACCGTAACATGTTTCAGTCAGCTGGCGAGACTTTGGAAATCTACAAACAGACGGATACACAATATCCATCTCGGTGAGAGAGAGAGAGAGAGAGAGAGAGAGAGAGAGAGAGAGAGAGAGATAGAGAAAACAAGTGAAGGAGAGAGGAGGAAGAGGAGAGGAGGAGAAGGAGACACAAAAGAAATAACAACGTTTAGTCGGAGAATGCAAATGTTAGCTAGGCTACAGTAGCGGCGTGAATAAAGAGACAGCCTTCGCCAGAGCTCTTGGCTACTCGTAACTTATGGGATAAATTGACGCAGGTGGAGCCTGATGCTGAGAGAGAGAGAGAGAGAGAGAGAGAGAGAGAGAGAGAGAGAGAGAGAGTAAATTTTTATCAGTGCACGTGTAACTCCTATGTCCGAGAGAGAGAGGGGTATATTTTCAATGCTAGTGTAACTTTTGTGTACGAGAGAGAGAGAGAGAGAGAGAGAGAGAGAGAGAGAGAGAGAGAGAGATTTTAAATATTAGAGTAACTTTTATGTTTATGAGAGGCGGAGGCGGAGGGGGAAGGGAGGTAGAGAGAGATATATAGAGAGAGCCAGATATATTAGATTTTAAACATTAAAGCAACTTTCGTGTTTATGAAAGAGAAGAGGAGAGAGATAACGAAGTTAGACTTCTATTGCTGTTTTACCTGTGCCTGTCTCTCGGCGAGAGAGAGAGAGAGAGAGAGAGAGAGAGAGAGAGAGAGAGAGTGCCACGTTCCCATTTGCATAGGTATGCCGGGTGTTGAAAGAGATGAAGATAACACGGCTGTTGGCAGGAGATAATCATTAATAATCTTAATCTGCGATGAAGCGTAACCTTCGCTCGTAAATTATATTGTCCCGCAGCCACTTACGTCGCCCAGCACATGTTGTTAACTTCTCATGGCAATTTATATGTCGCACTTTTATCATTTTCTTTCTCTGGTTCCTGTTCTCTTCCTCCCCAGTAGGGAGTTCTGTTTTTTTTTTTTTTTTTTCTGGTACAACTTTAGCTCTACATGATTTATTTTTTATTTTCTGGAAATGAGTGACCTTGCTAGAAAGTATTCTAGTTCCAGCTATAAAAAATAAGAAGCATACAATTTTGTTTTGAAAACAAGCTTTTTAATGGGGAAATCCGCTGCTATTTTAGTACTGAATTCCCCCCCCCCCCCCCCCCCCCCCCCCGCCACTCTCTCTCTCTCTCTCTCTCTCTCTCTCTTCTCTCTCTCTCTCTCTCTCTCAAAACGCATTCTTTCGATCCACCTGTTCTTTCTTGGGTACAACTTAGAAATGGAACCCAACACTTACAAAGAAATTAAATTTGTGCTGACCTTACAATAACTACGCAAAACCTAACACGCAGGTGAATTTAAGAAGAGTTGTAACATCACATAAAACATACACTGATCTAAGAACTCAATAAAATTACTATAGATCCTATGGATTCACAGATGTGGCGGCCACATCAATATCATGTATGATAACTGATACGCGTTATTTAATGGCTATTTTGTTTTGCACGAATAATCAATAATACAGTAGATAAAAAGCATGCAGATTTCATGTCCAGGGGAAAAGAAGAGACGCAAAAATAAGAAGGTTCATGAAGGAACACAAGTCTGAACATATTCATCAGAACGGTGACTTGCAACGAGGGTGAAGAATATCTGGACAAAAAAGAAGAAAAAAAAAATAAAATAATTGACATTTCGTTATCCTCCAGTTACGTATGCACCATGCTACATGGCTGTAGATATGAAGGTGACTTAATGTATATACATACATACATACACATACACACACACACACACACACACACACATATATATATATATGTGTGTGTGTGTGTGTGTGTGTGTGTGTATTTATGTATATCATATATATATAATGTATATACACACATCATAATATATACATATATATTATATAATATGGAAGTCTCTCTCTCTCTCTCTCTCTCTCTCACCTGCACTGACACTTTCATGCATTCTTTTATTCGCCCAGCCCTTACAGGGACGACAGAGCGAAAGGTATATATACCTGCCACTGGGCGTCACTTATCTCGTACCATCCCAATACCACTCCACTCATTCGTAAACCACCACCAACCACCCACCCAAAGCCTCACCGCACCTCCCCTACCCCTTCGCTCGGGAGCTTTCCACCCGCTGTCATTCCACCCGAGGCGATAAAAATACCGAGTAATGATGATTTTATTTTTGGTCATAATTCACTCACGAGGTTCTCTCGTTGCGCCGGAACAGGAGTAGGAGGAGAGGAGAGAGTGAGGATAAGCATGAGGAGGAGAGAAGGCGAGGAGGAGGATATGGGGAAGAGGAAGAGGAGGCGCTAAAAATATTGGGGCGGTAATCGCTTCGGTTTGTCACGCTAAAGTGTCGCACTGACGTGCGCCGAGATGTATTAGTGTATGGCATCCCTCCTGACGGCGGGAAAGGCGATTGGTCTTCGTTATTTCTGCTATGTGGTGCGGCTAGGACGTCTCTGATCACAACTGCTGCGGCCTTTTCGGCGGGCGCCCGGTGAAATTAGCGAGGCATACGTAAGGGCATCCGTCTACGTCGTCATCGGCGGATGTTATATATTTTTTTTTAATGGTAGAGAATTCCATAGAGAAGAAAGCCATCATGACAAACACAATTTGCTTCAACAGACGCCCGATGAGATTAAGGAGGCCTATGTCAGGTAATTCATCGACACTGCCACTGGGACAACGACATTTCGCTGCTTTTACAGCGAAGAAGGCCATAACGGCAAATTCGGAATTTCTGGTGGAAAATGAGAACAATTTCCTTAATTAAATATTCATCTTTATAAGCCATCCTTCTACCACCATCAGCTGGGACGGAGTTGAATTAATGGGACATTTTAGCTTTCTTTTCTCCTAAAATCCGCAAAGATGAAGTCGTTCCCGAGGTTTAAAACGAACGAACCTACAATCCATTAAATGCGAGAGGAGGGTCCAAAACCGAGGCGAATATGTTTGGTGGAGCTGACGTGCTGTTGATGAGCCTCGTAATGGTTGCATGGGATTCATTATTGACGTACCGGGGGCATGTCACTTTAATGAAAAAAAAAAAAATAAGACTTGGCGTTGAAAATATCTCTGAGTGTAAACAAACAAAAATCATGTTTTACACACACATACACACACATACATACAATACATATATATATATATATATATATATATA
>NC_061092.1:6256462-6266462 GCF_015104395.2 Macrobrachium nipponense | reverse complement strand
AGGAATTATAGACATTTCTCTCTCTCTCTCTCTCTCTCTCTCTCTCTCTCTGTGTGTGTGTGTGTGTGTGTACCTAGAACCTGAATCCTCAAAAGCATTCCTGACCTTTATTAAGTTTTTTTTTTTTTTTTTTTTTTTTGTCAGTCCCTCTACTACACCTACACCTGCTTGTCTCTTATATGATAATATAAATATATATATAATGTATGGATGTACATGTATATACACACAAAGGCAAGGGAGAAAAGGGTTATTTTGCAATAGTATGGCAAGAAACAGGACAAGTGCAGAAATCAGGTGGAAACGTACAGAAATAAGGTTAGAAAGGGAACAAACATCACTGGAAGAAGAGAGAATCGCTGGATAAAAAGGGAAGAAGCCAGAATGATAAAGATTCGCTGATAGGAAGAAGGAGACTCGGCGAATAAAGTTAAAAATTCTCTTTGGATAAGGAGGGACAAATTCACTTGAACGGGAAGGAGAGACGTCCGTACAGGTTCAAAGGACAATCGTCAGTGACTCTCTGGTCGGGATAGAAAGATTAGGCCGACAAGGAGAGGAAAATACACGAGGTATAGGGAGAGAAATTTAAACTAATTAGGGAGAGAAAAATTCGAAAAAGAAACTGAAAATTGGTGAACAACCAAAATTCAGAAGCCCAGACAGTTACTGATGTTTCGCGTATTACACGTATCATATTTTTTTTTCTCATTTTGTTAACTTTTTTCATAATTGACTGTAGTTGTACTACAATTTCACCACACTGAATAGGGAGCATGGCGCTCGAAAACTGTTAGTGCTTCTAAATATATTCGTTCTCCAATTCGTGTGTGTGTGTGTGTGTAAGAAAATTCGCTGGAATAGGAGCTTTGAGGACGACGCGCTGTAGACCGTAGACTCCTATATGTAATTATTAGGGGGGAAAAGGCAGAGAGAGAGAAAAAAAAGTAATAATCTCTGTTCGGCAGCTTCTTAAGTACTTTAAATTCGTTATGGGGAATGGGAGGTCTGAGGATAAACCTTAATTTCATTTCATAAGTGGGAGAGGGGGAAAAGATGAAATTATGAATCTCAAATCATTCTATAATATTCTTGCAAGTGAAATCTACCGCTGTTTTTGACCGAGATGATGAAATGAGTGTATGTTATTACTTCAAATAATATTCTAAAAACGAAACAGTCTTTCATTTTTCAGAGGTAAAACGATTATTCTACAAAAACTTTCAATTTGTCTTTCGTCATCTTAGTTACTTGAAAAACTCCAAGAGGAGAGAGAAGAGAGAGACGAAGGAGACGATTGATTGAGAGAATAGAGAGAGAGAGAGAGCGTTTTAAAAACGTTTGCTATTTCACTTTTGTCACGTACATTTAATAAAAGGAACCAGTGTAAACTTTGTCCGTTAGTTTCGTTGAATACTCCAGAGGAGAGAGAGAGAGAGAGAGAGAGAGAGAGAGAGAGAGAGAGAGAGAGCTCTAGCTTTAACCGTAGTACCTCTATTAAAAAGAAAAAATACTAGTTGTTCTGTCGTTAATTCCGTCGATATAACCATAAAGAAGAGAGAGAGAGAGAGAGAGAGAGAGAGAGAGAGAGCTCTAGCAATGTATCCATTAAAAAGAAAGCTAGTCTTCTGTCGTTAATTTCATCATATATAACCATAAGAGAGAGAGAGAGAGAGAGAGAGAGAGAGAGAGAGAGTAACAAACTACTATATTTTTAAACCGTCCGTTCCTTCCCTTACTTACCGAAGCCGAGGGCGCCCAAAATTTTATCTCATCGGACTTCATTATGCCGTATCAGGTTTTTATAATCGCGCTGCGATTGCCGGTTCATTTCGGCGAGTCCATTAAGCGACGCCGTGAAAGTCGCCTTAACGGCCGCTCTTCGCGATATCCCACGATTTTATGCGACTCTCGCACGTCATGCGCAGCAACGACTACAACAGCGGCAAAAGGTTACTCCATCCCCCCCCCCCCCTCCCCTCCCCCCCCCATCCCCTACCCCGTCAGCCACCCATACCCCAGCCCCCTCCCACCTCTTAGGCGTCTCATTTTGATGTTACGTTTACGGCCTTTCATTTTGGTTTGGCAATTCGCTTATGCAAAAACATTAGCTTATATATATATTTAAGAGATAAAATGTTCATAAAATACGATAGGACTACTTTTTTTCTTCTCCATATAAATTAGTTATTAAGATTATATACAACAGTGTACTACATCAATTTGTGCTTCTAGCGGTAGTTAAATCACAAGAAAAACGAGCATATATATATATATATATATATATATATATATATATAATATATAGATATATATATATATATATATATATATGAAACACGATGTTAGGCTGATAACAGCCATCCAATGCACTTGAGGGGTCAAGTTGCCCCAGCTAGAACATCATTGATGAGAGATGCAATCACATGATACGGCCCATGTAACCTCCCTTTCACGGACATGATTCGAATCCCGGCAGAGGTAGGTCGCATGTACCATACATAATTCCCTCGAGTAATTTGCCACTGAAGGACACGGGATCGATTCCATGCTAAGGTGCATAGAATGCAGGTTACAGTCCACTGGATATAACAGGTATGTGGGTCATATATAGGTTAAGAAGATGAATAAACATAATCGTTGGATACCAACTTGCGCACACGCACGCATACACTTACAAATTATCCCCCGAGGTATAGTGAATCGGATATCGAACGATATTTTTGGCTTAATATTTTTAAATATAAAAAAATGTTACGACTTATGACAGAAAAATTCATAGGAAAATTTATATATATTATTTATATTATATATATATATATATATATATATATATATATATATATATATATATGATACAGGCAGGACAGCTAATCAGTCATTTTCCACTGCCTTTTCTTCTGTATATATATAAGATATTAGATATATATATATATATATATATATATATATATATATATATATATATATATATATATATATATATATTCATAACATACTTACTCATACAACGATCAAATGGGCACCCAAGAAAAAAATAATGACGAGGAAGGAGAAGCTTAACTAACAAGGACGGACAGTCCTATACAGCATAGAATGAAAGGTCACGAGAGCCACGGAAAACAGACGCGGGAAGAAAATTCCAAATCTTGGCATAAGAAAAAAAAAAAGGAACAAAAACAAATAACCGAACTGTCCAATTAGAGAGCTGCTGGTTTCAAGGAAGGAATGCTGTCTGTCAGGTAATCCAAAAGCCCTGATCCGAGGAAAAATCTTCGCTCTTGAACCAAGACAGAAAAAATCGCCGAAATATTATTGCCTTTCGAAGAGAAATTAAACCACTTTGAAGCGGAGACAAAGACAGGAATGAGGAAATGGATGAGGAAAGGATTTCTGACCTACCAGATTTTATCAAGCTTTATTCTTATCTAGGAAGAAGACGAATAGTAATGGAATTGTAAAGGTGAAACAAGTCAACATAGTGCAGCTTCAGAGATTGTTTTTATTACTATTGACAATGATCACGCATAAGAATAAGAATATATAAAAAACCAATATATACATAAATATATATATGTATATATATATATATATCTATATATATATATATATATATATATATATGTATATATATATAGTGATCAAATCTTCAACGCAGACAATAATGATAAAGAGAGAGAGAGAGAGAGAGAGAGAGAGAGAGAGAGAGAGAGAGAGAGAGACGCTGTGAGTGATACATGCAGATAAAAGGAAAAAAGAAAAGAGGTATTCCTGCACCAAAGAAAAGTCACGAAAAGCTATATTAAATTTCGAGCAAATGAAAATGCTTGTCACTTCTTTCGGACAAACTAATTGCTTTTCAAGAAGAAAACATTTTCTCAACGAGATACGGACACAGAAAGAAGTTCCATTTCAAGAGAGAGAGAGAGAGAGAGAGAGAGAGAGAGAGAGAGAGAATACGATTCATGGTTTTCCCTCGTTTACCTAACCTGTTCTCTATTAATATACAAAACAAAATATTCATCCATTTATTTTTTTCGATGGGCTTCTCAAATAACCTACGAGCAATAAACTTACATATTTAGACTTGTAGTCATCCAACTCGAGGGACAGCCTCTCTCACTACTGGCCCCAAAATAAGCATCCATAATGAGGGATCTTTCTCAATCTTGGTAAGTGGTGTCCCTAAGGTCGGGACTTACCGTCTCAATTCTGATACGGCCTTTTTTTTTTCATTTTTTTTTTTTTTTTTTTTTTTTATGAACGTTGTCTTTTCTACATCAGGCCCTTTGCTTTTTATACATAATTTTCCAGCTGCTATCATCATTAATGCTTTGCCTCTAATCCCAACCCTTCATGTATATTTTTAGAGAAATTTAATGCAAAATAAATACATTTAGACAAAAAGAAGTGATGTGAAAGTAAAATAAACTAAGAGGTCTGGGGAATCATTTAGGGCTGCTCAAAACCCTTGTACATTAAATTGTGAATCACTAAATTCTAAATTACTCTATATATATATTTATTTATCTATATATATATATATATATATATATATATTATATAATATAGAATTAAACCATCTATATAAACTATATATATATATATATATATGTATAGATATATATAATATATATATAAATATATATACTATATATATATATATATATATAATATATGAAAGTGCAAAACAAGGAATATCTAGAAATTTTACCTAAAAACTCGTCATTTGAATTATGAAAAAAAAAAATTGCACTGAAAGACCAAACATTCTCTTCGGAGTATTTTTAAAAGACTTACAGGAAAGCATTTGTTTGTATTTCTAATTAAACGATGCTATTTCAAATGTCTCAACTGGGCAATCAAATTAAATTAGCAGACCTACTTAAAATATAGCCACAGGTCTGTAATGAATAATTAGGCATAATGTGAATTCATTCTCGGCTGCCTAAACAGATTCATTCCGAACATTCACAGTACATAAAGAGGCTTAATGTGAATACTCAGAATATATAGGAAGACTTATAAACTCGCCTGGGACTTTCATGTTCTAGAGCTGCTATGCTTTTAATCGGCTTCACTGAAATTATGGAACCCAGGGGGAGGAGAGGAGGGAAGGGTGATGGAGGTGGATGAGGAGGAGAAGGGGAAGGGAAGGGGGGAAGGGGGGGGGGGGGCGGCGGGGAAGGGACCCTTATGTCGGGTGCTTTTAGATTTCATCCCATTAGACTGACATATCTCTACAGTGATATAGTGAAACTCCAGTGGTGGAATAAATCCCTTTGGTTGAAATAAATACCCCAGAGGTATATAAATCCCCAGACTGTTCACACCGACATAACTCCCAAAGGCGGAGATATCCCACCGAGTTATGTAAATTCCCCAGACAGATATACGTCAGTAAGACTGACATTAAATTCCCCAAACACTAATTAATCCATATACTGACATGAAAGACAAGGATTTGAAATACTACCTCGCCCCTTTTCACCCGAGATACGTAAATCCCTCAGGCTGAGCTAAATCTCTCGCCACCCCCCCCTCCGAATATACCCGGGACTGACGTAAATCCCCTAGATTGAAACCTACTCCCTGACTGAAGTAAGTGTCAAGTTGAACATGCATGTATGGCTATACTCCTAACTTGCAGTTATTTGCTTTTCCACTGACGATATAAAGAATACTTAAGCAACATTGTTTCTTAAAAAAAAATACAAAAGGATGGGGGGGTATTTCTGTTATGTAATTGTTCATGAAAAAAATTAAGAATGACTATATCAAAGAACAAAACAATTATTCAATATTTTTTTTAATTGGGTCAGTATAATGCTTAGGTTTCCTGATAGTTATCTGTACTACTAATATTTACAGCCCATTTTTACCATGGGGCTAAATATGGGAATGGTTTCTAAAAATGGGCCTTGGAATTTATGTTGTTTACAATCAACTGTCTTCTACTTGCAGTGTAAGTAGCAGCTTGACTGTTTTGTAAAGACTGAACCACAACCACATAAACAGTAAGCTAATTAGTACCTTCTACTTTCATTAGAATAAGAGTTTCGCCTATCTTAGAACATACGTGTTCGAGACATTAAGTTAAAGCGCACCCATGGCTGAAATCTTAGCTTCGCCCAACTTCTATTTTAAAAAAAATAAGAAAAATTTTCTAATTTAATTACCGAAAGCTACGCCAGTGTTTACAACGCCCTCACCCAACCCAGGTCCTTTTTTATGTCAAAGGAAAACAGCAAGTATCAGACGGATAATCCCTCTAACCAGGAGCCCTGTGATGTCATGCATCTTCGCCAAAGAGAAAAAAAAATATATAGATAAAGGAACACAATCAACCCTCTGTGATCCGTAGTACGATTTTACGAGGTGTCGAACCAGGTTAAGCTATATTGGGTCCAATATACCAGTCTAGGGGAAATTAGCCAGGGAAGATGTGATTTGGGCGTTTATTTCATGTCATCGATTGCCGATATACTGAGCGTTTACTTGAAACTATTATTGATAAAAAAAATCGCGTTTTAAATGTTTACCGTGATACTTTTATACCCTCTCTGATTCCGTGCATCTTGGACATTCGTCTACATTTTTCCTTTTTCTAAAAATATAACGCGATCTTCAAGCGTGTGTGTGTTCTAGAAAGTGCATATACATTTTTTCTTCATCTAATTATATGAAGTGATCTCCATGTGTGAGTATATTCAAGAACGTTAAGTATAATTACTTATTACATAAGAAGCTCCAATATGCAAAAGCTAAAATTACCAACGATGTCTGTCACTTACTGTTCAGAAACTTCAATTTTTATACCAAATTGGTAGTAGGACATCAAAAAGTAAACAAAACATAAATGCGCCATAAATCAAGACTTCAACGTAGGCTTCTTTCACGAGAGAGAGAGAGAGAGAGAGAGAGAGAGAGAGAGAGAGAGAGAGAGAGGAGAGTCAGTTCTTATCTTTAAAGTCAGGTGACACCAACCGTAAATTCCTAAGGAGCTGTTCAAATACTGAAAAAAAAAAAAAAAATCTCCGTACTTAGGAATCTTGTTAAACGAAGAGAAAGCAGACGGAACCCGCTGTTTGGTGACGGTCGCTTATCTTAATAGGCACTAAAACAGCTGTACTTACTTTAGAGGAAGATTTACATATGCAAATTATATACGTTTGTTTACATAAATAAACTTAATCAGGAGTTCATACAAAATGTAAATGTATGCTGCCGTGGGTGACTTAGGTAAAAGCACAAGGACGCCTGTACCTGTATTTAGGTGCGACTGACTTAACCAATATGAACACAATATATAAAATTAATAAAAAACAAATATTTGCTTAACAGAGTTGAGTTTTGTGGAGATAAAATCAATGTTATTGTACATCACAATCACACACATGTGTATATATATATATATATACTACAGTCACACATATATATATTGATATATATATATATATAATACAGAGAGAGAGAGAGAGAGAGAGAGAGAGAAAGGTATGTACATACACATATATCTATGTGGATGTACTGTACAGAAGGATACAGTTCTACAAAACCTTTACCTTTCCAAAATTCTTGATTGATAAGTAGGAAAAATTAAAACTCTGAAGGCCTAAGTTTTTCCATTTAAAAGCTTCCGAAACAATCGCGGAGTCTATAACTCGTATGGAAAGCAAAGACTATTCTTTAAGGAACAAAACTTAAAAAATAAATATTTAATGAAAACTACTAACTGCAATATCGCTATTTAACGCGCAACTCTCCCATTTGATAAACAATTCGTCCAGTAATAAACAAATTTTTCAGAAATTTTCGAATAACATTTCATAAAAGAACACTCATTAGAATCCACTGAATTGTGATTGGAATCTAAATGGTGAGATTTCACGAAACTAAAAAGTATGTGTTCTTGATTCAGGGATGTCGTGACAATGCGACTCAAGATGTGCCAGGACTTACTGACAATGGTTATAACAGGTATACTGGGGTCCAACCATAACCAATCAAATTCTGGCCAGGTCATGAATGCCTCAAGATAAACAGAATGGAATCAAATCATATATTGACAAAATTAACGCAAAACTAACACAAAATGTCTAAAAAGAAAGCCAGGGCCAAAGCGAAGCAAACAAATGAATGGTGATTTAAAATTTCCAAAGTCGAAGAATTTGGGGTTAAACAAAAACGGACGAAGAAAATTAAATCAGGGTCAAAACGTAAAACAAAGACAAAACAAAATTGATATGAAATGTACACAAACAAACAAACGAGGGGTATCAAAATCATCACCACCACACTCAGGAGAAAGGACGGAAGTAAAGTTCCTTTGACTACCAGTGGATCCGACAGATTTAATCGTCACTTTAAATCCTGCCGACGAAAATTCGTTCGAAAATTACAATTTGAACCGCACTTGAACTTTTGAGAGAGAGAGAGAGAGAGAGAGAGAGAGAGAGAGAGAGAGAGAGAGAGGGGTCAATGGGACCGTTCTCTCCGAAATCGAGTGGCAATGTGTCATTAAGGTCTTTTTTTTTTTTTTTTTTTTTTTTAAGACTTTCATGAGAGTATCACTCAAATAGTCATTCCTTTTTCGTTTTATTCCGCGCAAACGACGCGTTCTGTAATCACCTTGTAATTCAGCAGAACTTCCTTCTGTCGATATTATCGGTTTTGTTATCCTCTATTTCACTGGCATGAACCAACCACACTGTAGTAAGAAAGACTAATATAATATGTACTGTACGAAAAAGGTTAAACATTGATGCAGAAGACGCTCGTCAAGGTCGGTACCGGTCCTTCACGAGGCAAAAAAAAAAAAAAAAAGCTCAGGAATTATTTTTAAAGGCTAAAACGCGCAACATCAAACGATTGTATTTTCTAAAACAACATTACAGCCTTTGAGAGATATATCTATATTTTTGACGAAGGGGACGTATACGACCAATATGATATTCACAAAGCAAATAAATATTCGAATCTACGTGAAAAGTATTTGCTAGAATAATATAAGTTCTCCGCCGGTTTGAAAATAATTCCAATTTTCATTGCCCCTAACGATGATTACATTGCTCGAAATCTTGGCTCTGAAGCAGGATACATCCTTGACAAAATATAAAAAAAAAAAACTACCATTTTCCACATAAAGTAAGGTTTCCTAATTAGCCAGGGAATACAGTAATGGTTAGTTGAATACACAATAAAAATTTCCTGGCACACGGTCGGATACATCTGGACGGGATTATCAATTTAAAGGTTACCATACTCAGATCATTAGAGACGATACTTTCACCAAGGCAATAATAGTCAGCTGCACCCTGATTTCAAGACCTTAAATAAACCATAACGAATGTGACTGTATCATTACGCGGACCCTTCTAAGACTTTATTGGGTTTTGCCAACGTAGGCTGTTGGAAATATGATCGGAACAGCATCACCAGCTTAAAATTTTTTTTTTATTTTTCTTTTATTTACCAATCAAGAAAAACAAAAAGCGTGTTGAATTAATCATTAAAAAAAAAAAAAACAAAAGCATCAACTCCAAACACTGGGTCTGGAAGACTGGATTCTCACTTATTGCTATACTTCGTTGGCGCATGCGCTCCATTTCCTGATGAACGGCAATGGCTCACGATGCGGCTTCAAAATCCAAATTGATAATATTCTTAAGGGAGATGGTTTATTCTTAAGGCGTATTCTAAGATGTACGCGACTTTAAAGAAACTCCGCCCCCCCCCCCCCCCCCTAAAAAAAAAAAAAACCCCCCCCCCCCCCCCCTTTCTCGAGCACCTTTTTAGCAAAATTATAACCCTCTCTCTCTCTCTCTCTCTCTCTCTCTCTCTCTCTCCTCAAACCCCAATGCAAACAATATTCTCTCTTCCCGTGATCAACTAAGTCTTGGGTAACCTGGCAATTTGAGCCTTCCAACTAGCAAGGTTCCTCTCGGTAATCCTAGGCTTCTTGATCCTAGACAGATTTAACAACTTCTTCAGGCAGCGT
>NC_061092.1:6241462-6251462 GCF_015104395.2 Macrobrachium nipponense | reverse complement strand
TAAACTAAATAAATATAAATAATAAATATAAAATAAAATAAATAAATATAGCATATATATATATTAGTATATATATATAGTTTATCTTATATATATATATATATATATATTATTTAAATATTCATATATATAGTATATATAGTATATATATATATATATATATATATATATATAATATATGCATATTATATAAATAGTATATGTATATATATAATTCATATATATATAATATATATATATAATTTTATAAGACTTATTATATAATATACTAAATATATATAAATATAATATGATATATTATCTAAAATGTATTATTTAATTATATATAATATAAAAATATATACTAATATATAATAATATATATATATTTATAAATATTATATATATTATATTTATATTCTATATATATATATATATATATAAAAAATATTATTATAATATACTATATATATATAATTTATAAAAATATATATTTATAATATATATATCTAATTATAATAATTATCTATATTATTATTATTATATAATATTTATTAAAATATATATTTTATGTAAAATATTATATTAATAAAAATATATATAATATAGCTTTTATAAATTATTTTTAAAATATATAATATTATATATATATATATAATATCTATATAATATAATATATAGATAATTATATATTATTATGCTATATATATATCTAATATATATATAATATAGATATAGTATAGATATATATTTTATTATAATTATATATATATAAAATTAATAAATTAATATACATATTGTATAATATATATATATATATTATATAGATATATATATAAATAATTAACTATTACCTAAGCATTACTAAAAAAATTGAATAATCCATCATCCCTGCAACTATCCCAACCATTCCTTAATCCCCAAGTCATTAAAGTTCTGAGGGAAATTTATGTTCCTTGTTTGGAATTCCCTCTCTGGTAAACAACCAACGGTTGAAGTCAGGAAACAAAGAACGCAGAAGTGCTCTTGTTTCTCCCATAAACAAACCCAAGTATTTTTTTTTTATTCTTATGTAAGGATTTCAATCCGCTCTCCTAACTAATTCTTCTTCTAATTACGTTTGTTTCATCGATTCCTTTTGTAATTTCTTTGAAGTTCTGTGGTGGGTTTGAAAGTTCACTGAAATATTAAGGAATATTCTAGGAAATATATTGAAGGTAGGTATAGAGATTTAACATTCCTTTAAAAACAATTACGTTTTTTTTTATAACAAAGATGTGAGAATATTCTAGGGAATATTTTAAGGATACAGGGATTTAATTTTTTTTTATCAGACCAAAATAATTAAATTTGTGGTTCCAGAGTCCAGACAATTGACTTTCCCCATGGCCATTTGCATACGTCTGACGAGTCTCTAAATTATCGAGATCGTCTTCTTGACAGTAGAGGCGTATCCTCAAGACGTGTTCGCCATCGTCCGGACCTTGTTACGGAGTCAAGGCTTGATGGATACTGAGATCACGGTATGCCGTTTAAGGGAGCACGAAAGATTTCGCTAATTTGGCAAAAAAAAAAAAAAAAAAAAAAAAAAAAAAATGGGGGGGAGGGGGGCGGGGGTGTTTTGGAGAAGCAACCGTTAATAAGTAGGGTTTTCAGCATCCCTCTCCTCAAGAGTAGAGGTTCCAGGGTTAGGTGGGAGAGGAGGGGGGGGGGGGGGGGGGGGGGGGGGGGGGGGGGGGGGGGGTAAGACTTCAAAAGCAATAACAATGGTATTGAAGACTCACTGATCGAGAAAAGTCCGAGATCGACTAGGTCGACTACTATGTTGGGCCTGTTTAATCAGTAGGTAATTTTAATGTGGAAACTAATTTGCTTGTTTATATATGTATATGTATATATATATATATTATATTATATATATATATATATATATATATATATATATATATATATAATATTATTATATATATTGCTATATACATACATATAGAGTTCCAAACTCTGTTGTACCTGATGAGTATATACACACACACAGTATATATATATATATTATATATATATATATATATATATATATATAATATTATATATATATATATATATATATAATATATAATATAGAAGTATATTTACATTTACATAGTTATACAGTCCATACCCGATGTTGCTTTTATATATTGCATTCATAATGCATATTATACCTTTCAATTTGGAGAGGTCATTACAGTGCCAAGCAGAAAACGTTTATCGCACATTCATGTCACCTTTTATAAGGCATTGCTTTCAAGACATCACCTTCCTATCCCAAACCCCCACAAGACGCAGCCCCAACGATCCTCCGTCTACCTGGAAACTCGAGTATGGATATTGCTTACCGCAACAAATAAACAATAAAAGACGTTCATCATATAACACGTCGACGAGAGCACAAAATAATCCCCCTTTTCCCTCCATCTGAGGTCCTTAACTCAAGTCACAGCCCATAAATATTCACACCTTTTGAGTACGAGTTTCCTTTTGTTTGAAGCCATATGGTTCCTTTTTCACCCACGAAAGGTGTGTGAGAGAGAGAGGCTTATTTGGAGGACTCAAAATCTCGGTGGGAAATTAATTAGAAGTCTTTTATATTCAGTTTCTCTTGTTCGGAGCATTTTCATTTCTAAAAAAAAAAAACAGTTAGCTTATCACATTTTCAGATGGTGGGAGTCCTTTTCTATGACTTTTTTTGTCGAATTTCTACAAACTGCAGGAACATTTCGAAAGTATTGCTTGCATGATCTGCCATAAGAGGATTAAGGTTTCCTGTTATCCAGATTTTTTGTGCTGTCAACATTTTTCGTAAACAGGCCCTTTGTTAACTGATATTGCAAGCCTAACTCCTTTGGTTTTTTGGTCTGCTTTCTTACCTTTTTATTTTGTATTTAAACACTCTTTAATACCTATGTATCCTGCCAATATCTATCATTATTTTTCCCAAAGCGAAGTATTTTCCGCGTGCCTGTTAAAGTTGTGCCCTCACTACGACGAAAACAATAACAAAAAACAATACCAAAAATCAAATGTAAAAATTATATATTATCGAACATGACATGCTGATGTTAACAACAGTAACGATCATCATAAAATATTCTTAACGAATATAAAAGATAATAGCAAAGAGATGAATAACAACCAACCACACTGACACGAAGCATAATTTGCCTCACGACTTCCACACGCGTCCCTTTAAATTCAAACGAAGCCCAATTTTCCAGACAGAAGACAAAACAGGCACCCGCCCCGTCCACGCTTCCCCACGAGGGCGATGAAGAAGGAAGGACCTCGGTGGAAGAGGCAAAACGCCCAAGAGGGCGCCGCCACCTTCCCATTTCCCAATATGGCGCTAGACAAAGATTTTTCGTTTTGTCACTATCCATTACTTCACCATCACGTGCTGCGAAGCGCTTATTGGTGTGGTGCGAAATCCCTTGTTCATCGAGGGTCTTTGCTAGATAGAGGGGTGGGGGGGGGGAGGGAGGGAGGGATAGGAGGGAAGGTGGTAGGTAAGGAAGGGGAGAGCGAAGTAAGGGAAGGAGGGAGATATGTAGGTAGGTATGAAGGTTGGGGGGCGGTTGGGTCGTGGGGACTGAAAATGGGGTTTTTTTACATAATATATAGTAAAATATATATATATTATAGTATATATATATATATATATATATATATATATATATATATATATATATATATATACATAGAAAGAGAGAGAGAGAGAGAGAGTGAGTTACATATATAATTAATATGAAAACTAGAGGAAATATACCCATTTTACAAAGCATATCCCCGCAAAGAGAGGGGGTGAGGGGGGCGGGGGTTAGAGGATGGTTTAGGGTGGGTAGAGGGTAGGGGATGAAGAGCTTTAAAACTTGCCCCATCAGGTCGTACTGTCTAATCCGGGTCAAATTCCGGAGAAGCATAATAATAATAAGCGAATGTTGATAACAACATTACTCAGGAAATCGCATTTCTCCTCACTTCTGAGAGAGAACTGAGCGAAGAGTAGCCACCTAAGCTTTATTGGAAACTTCTATTACCAAGGGAAGGAAGTTTTCACCATTAGTCTGTAGAGAACATATAAGTATGAATAAATTTAAAACAAAGTTTTCTGTGAATATTCATGTCAGGGGAGAAAAAGGTTTACTCAAAATACTCTTTCATCTCATCTTCTAACGATCACTAAAATCAAAATGCGTATGAATCTGAGCAGACATAAATCAATACATCACAAAACTGAAAGTATATTTTCTATTGATTATCAAAACCATCAAAATTCGTATGAACTTAAGCAGACATAAATGAATACATCGAAAACTGAAAGTTCAGACTGCAAAATAAAAAAATTCCTCCAGTGATATAGGGACTCCTATGAAAAACAAGATAATAGAAAATTCCACTTCCATGGCGGGTATAGTTTCATAATGGAGCTGCCTAGGTTTTACAGAATGGCGTCACAATAATGTCAATTATCGAAACAGCTCATTACCGAGAGCGATCAACGATATAATGAACAGTTACTTGCATTGTGTCACTGCTCAAGTGTTTGTGAAAACTATTTGCATGTTAATATTGTACACATAAACATACACATACACACACAAACATATATATATATATATATATATATATATATATATCTATATATATATATATATATATTATATCATTCTTTTTCTAAGTAGCTTCTTGCATCACAATTACTTAGAAACAAAAATTATATATGATATTATATATATATATATATATATATATATATATAATATATATATATATATATATTCATATACATACATACACATATATATCTATACTATATATATATATATATATATATATATATATATATTATATAATATATCATTTTTCTAAATATTTATAATGGAAGAAGCTACTAAATACGAAACACTTGACTGAACGGAATATTCTATTCAACGCCTGCCCATGCAAAGACTGACAATTCACTTATCACAAACTTCAGCTTTCATCAAAATCAATTAAATTTTAAAAATATAACAGATGTACAAAAAGGAAAGAAAACATTGCATTCAAGGCATTGAGACCTTTAAAAATAAAATTTAAAGTCATATGAAGAACCGGTAGGATATAAAGAGTATAACTGTCGCTGTGTTATAACTTCCGAGCAGACTTTGTATCTTCGGTCTGCAAAAGTTGTGCAAAACGACACCTTTTCCTCTTCAAGGTAATCAACCCTCCTACAGAAGCCCCTCGGTTGACTTTAAAATGGAGCGATGCTGGTGGATGGGGAGAAAGAATTTCCCTTTAGAATTAAACATGAATGGAAGGAGATTCTTTGTACGAAGAAAAAAATGAGTGTACTTTTTTAATTCGTTTCCGGAAACAACTTTCTTCTTTGAAAAAAAAAATTCTTTAAATTTCTTTAATATTCAGAAATTTTGTGGAAGGTTAATATCACTTTTAAAAATGTTTTTCCCGTATATTGGTTTTTTCGCATCTGGCATGATCAAGTACTGCAAATTTTGACAAAGTGAAAGCCTTCTTTTTGGCACACACTCACACACTCTCACATTATATATATATATATATATATATAGATATATATATATATATATATATATATTATATATATATATACACACATATAGTATATATATATATATAAACATATATATTACCATACATAATATATATTATATATATATATACATACATATATATATATATAACATACATATATATTATATATACATATATATACATACATATATATATAGTTATATTATATATCTATATATGTATATATATATATATATAGTACTAACAATCTCGTATGTATATATATATATATATATGTACTAAACAATCAAAAACCATCTCCGATTTACATAATTTATTTCAATTGTTCTACCACAAAAATATCACGGACTTCCATACCAAAATATTTCAGAACAATGAATAATAAAAAAAAAAAAAAAAAAAAAAAAAAACAAAAAGAATAACGATCTCGTGTTATCAAGCAAAAGGCCAATCTCAAAAACATCACTGAATTAGGGGTCTGTATTTTTCTGTTAATACAAATGGTCTATCTCAACCAACATCACTGACTTTGTATTCCACTTTCTACACAAATGGACAATCTCCAAAACATGACAGAATTAGGAGCTCATTTCCATATTAATTGGACCGGATTCAAAATACATCACTGAATTAGGCAATTTTTTTTTTATTTCGTTAACAGTTGGTCAGCTCCAAACATTTACGAAAACCACAACACTTTCTGTCAAGATGGATGAAGGACCCAAACAATCACAGACTTGAAACATGACATTCTGAACAAATGGACAGAAGTCTAAATGGTTATAGTAATTAAGTTTACATGTACTGAACAAATGGTCCGAGCTTGGAGAAACTTCACGTACTTATGAAATGTGCACAAGAGAGAGAGAGAGAGAGAGAGAGAGAGAGGGGGGGGGGGGGCGGGGGCAACAATATCCTGTTAACAGGTCCTTCGAGAAAAAACAATTTCTAAAAACATCAGTGACTATTGCAATATCGTTCTCTAAACAAACAGAAATATATTTCTTTAATTTCATACACCACGAAAAATAAATAAATAACAAAGAGCATAAACCCAGCACTAAATGAGTGAACTATTATCAAGATAATAATAAAAAATACTAAAAACATATCAAAAGATGGCCATAATGGATTCTTCAAACCGCACAAGTTTTCTATTTCATATGATGGAACTGGTTTCCATGGCAACTAAATCAACATATTGGAAGGTCTCATCATCTTCCAGAAAGCGTTCTTCAGACATCTTGCAATCACGTACAGGGGTAACAACATATAATGGCGATTACATGCACTGGCGACTATGTACACGGGGGATCACATACACGAGCCACATATATTCGAACGATCTCATACACGGGGCGACCAAATGCATGGGCGACCACATACTCGAACGATCACATACATGAGTGAAAAACAAAACTTCTTTCCAGTTCCACTGGGTTAAATAATATGAGATAAACTACTCAAAATATCATTCGTAAAGTTCAAATTTAAATAGAGAGAGAGAGAGAGAGAGAGAGAGAGAGAGAGAGAGAGAGAGAGTAGTGGTTTCAAAATGTTGTCGTGTCAAGCAATAACCGGACAACTTTTTTTTTCTACTAATGATACGAGATGCATCTGTTTGTACAAGCTCCCAATATCCGTACTGCCATTTTATTTATTTATTTATTTATTTTCAAGTACGGCAATGCGACTGGTATTTTTACCGTTACCTTTTGCAGTTACTATGGTGATCAGCTCACTGTCCACGAACGGTGACAAATGCACTCAAGCATACACTTTCGTGAATAATTTGTTTAAGTATATATTCAAACACATAACCGCATCATTCTAACTTTGTAAGTGCTATGTGTTTGAACCTATCATAATGAAATCATTGCTGCATAAAAGTTAACATTTTTCATCAAGCTTAGATTTACATCTTTTGTATAATCTCTCATATGCCAATATAAAAATGCAACATAACAAACAGTGCATTCATGAGTGAGCACGAATACGTGTATGATACGTGCACGTATACTCGTATCTTATCTGTCAAAACCACTCGTCAGTGCCTTGAGTCATTAGAGAGATAATTACTTTTGCTTTGAGCGACTGATTAAAGAGTGGAATAACAAAACTGGGATACAAACTCGGATCCTCTAGCAATAAAGATTTGATCCCATTATGGGTAAACATTAGCCTCAGGAAGACACACCACAAAATACTGCCGTCAAACGTTCGGGATAAAAATCAAAGGCGACATTTTTTTTTTTACAAAAATAGAGAGAAGGAAGAAAAAAAATTAAGCTAGACACTCAACGAATGCTGAATAAGTATTTCGCCTTTCAGGGAACGAACAAGATTTAGTAGCTGGAAACAAAAGCATCGCTTTTGAAGAACAGCTGGTGGGGGGGGTGTGGGGTGGGTTGGTGGGGGGTTTGGGGGGCGGGGGGAGGGGGGGGAGGATAAACTGATGCCTTAGCACTGCATACACACACAAGGCGAACATCCTTTTAAGACTTCCAAACTTCAATTCATGATTTATGTCCTTCTGGGCTGAAGATGTTGTTACGACTTTACGTTAAGCCTTCCTAGGAAAACTGAATACACAACTGCCGACGCAGAATTGAAATAACTGAAGGCAGTAAAATGCATCAATTATTTTTAATCCTGGACCTACAACAAATTAACTATAACAGACTACATCAAGAAGAAGTTTATACCAAGAAGTCGTCCTCAAAGCAATATTTGTTTCAAATCGCCTTAAGTGACGAGTAAACTTGGGCATACTACATAAACAAACGTAAGTAAGCGCATAACTGAATACGCAAGATATTTCAAGCTAATTTCCTAACCAAAATTAATCTCAACGTGAAGGCGAAATAGCACTTAGCATGTGGAACAAAGAGAACTCAAATATGTATCATGTGGATAACAAAGATCATTCTGGTACAAAAAAGAATAGGAATATGTTTAATGTGGATAACAAAATTATTTCTGGAACAAAAAAGAACAGGAATATGTTTAATGTGGATAACATAGATAATTTTTGGGCAGAACAGGAATGTTTTAATGATAACAATAGATAATTTTTTGGAGCAAAAAAAAAGAAACAGGAAATGTTTTAACTGGGATAACATAGATAATTTTGGAGCAAAAAAAGAACAGGAATATGTTTAATGTGGATAACATGGATAATTGTGGAACAAAAATGAACAGGAATTTTATGTTTTAATGGGATAACAAAAGAATAATTTTGGAACAAAAAAGAACAGGAATATGTTTAATGTGGATAACATAGATAATTTTGGAACAAAAAAGAACAGGAATATGTTTAATGTGGATAACATAGATAATTTTGGAACAAAAAAGAACAGGAATATGTTTAATGTGGATAACATAGATAATTTTGGAACAAAAGAACAGGAATATGTTTAATGTGGATAAGAAAATTATTTCTGGAACAAAAAAGAACACGAATATGTTTAATGTGGATGTATCAAAAATCATTCTGGGACAAAAAGAACACGGATATGTTTAATGTGGGTGATGAAAAGGTTTCTGGAATAAAAAAAAAGAACACGAATATGTTTAATGTGGATAACAAAGATCATTCGGGATCAAAAAAGAATACGGATATATTTAATGTAGATGACTAGGATAATTCTCAGTGTATTTCCTGAACCTTTTTTTTCCCTCAATTGAAATTAAAAGTAGTGATGCAATAGCCATGTCTGTAACTCTTGCATTACAGCTGTAACTAGATCTTTTCAAGTAGGAAATCGTAGTGATTATCGCATCTCTCTTAATCATACGCCAAAGATTATTTGGAGTTTCATTTGCCTAATAAATATATATAAACATATACATACAGATGCGTGCGCGTGTGTGTGTACGTGTGTGTGTCCGGTCAGTCCCCCTGGAATCCAGGATTCCGTATCTACTGGATTCCACGAGACAAAGTAGGTCAAGCGCCATGTAGCTGCAGCTGTTCAAAGCAGAATTTCTCATTATCCAGTTTCAGCCTAATTGATTAGCCATAGTTCTCTATCTGACCTTAATAATAATGGCCTGTCAATGTCCTGAGTAGTACCTTCTGTCTTGTTAATTAAAACTAAATTCTATCCTACTCTGGTACAGTTTGTGAAGTATTTATGAAACAAGATGTTGTCCAGCTTAATTTGTCAATTTGAGAAACGAAGGGCGCTTTCGAGCTGGTTATCTATAACATTCAAATTGCCAATCATAATTCCCCGACCTCGAATCTATCTAATTCATAATTCCCTTTCGATCTCTATCATTAATTCCCTATCTCAATTTCTATCTATCATAATTCCCTATCTCAATTTCTATCAATCATAATTCCCTATCTCAATTTCTATAATCATAATTCCCTATCTCAATTTCTATCAATCATAATTCCCTATCTCAATTTCTATCTATCATA
>NC_061092.1:6223962-6236462 GCF_015104395.2 Macrobrachium nipponense | reverse complement strand
TGTCATACATGATTTGTGTGCCAGATGAATCATATAATCTAGTCATAAAAATATCAGATTGCTTATTTGTAGAATTGCAATAATTTGTGATTGCTTCCCATTTCCTAAGCTTTACTTAAAAACTATAAAAATTAAATAGTATTTTCTATGCATTAACAAGATTTACTATCAAGTAAATCTCTCTCCTTCTCTCTAGGGCCTCAGAGAAGAAGTTCTTCATCCACAGAGGAATGAAACTGATCTACGGGTAAATATATAAGCTAAAATCTCACTGTCTCAGATTTATGACCTCATCTCACTGCAAATCTATTTCTGTTACAAGGTTCCTACAAGATTGATGACCTCATCACATTGCAAAACTTCTCCCGTTCTATGATTCTTACTAACCATCACTGGAATCTTGATATATATAAATTACGCGGTTGGTTTTTATAGTTCTCTCGAACTTGGCAAAGTCTGCGCGCTAATTCAAAGTGACACCGGCTGACGGGATGAAGCAGAATGAGAGATTTCATCCCAAAATTGCACCGCTGTTCTAATGTAAACATGAGTCCCAAAATACTACCTTGTGGTAGAAATCTACACCGTAAATTATATATTAATTGTCTTCATGACTTCGCATTTCTTGAATACTGATTGAAATAAGATTTGAGAACAATTGGCCAAAAAAATTTTGGCTATTTTTAGAAATTTAAGTGAAAATTAATCCATTTCAGGAACCCTTCCATTGGGTTTACAAGATAAAAAGCAGCTACCAAGTGGAAGTTGGCAACATTGCGTAAAGCCGGTAGGGAGAATGTTGAGGTTTTCTTATACATGCGGTCAATGTGAGACAACGTACGAGAAACTATCAATACGTCCTGCCAAATGGGGGTTAGCTACCTTTACCCACCCCCCCAACCCTTCCCGCCCCCCCTCCAAAAATACGGAGGTGGGTATCAATGAGACTAACCATTTGGTATGAATTATCAGTGACTCCTAACTAGTCTCATAATGAATTTCTCCTACAATGAAGTTAATTAAAATAAAATTGCATTCAAAATGAAGAGAAATATAACGGGCAACGACAGAGAGAGAGAGAGAGAGAGAGAGAGAGAGAGAGAGAGAGAGAGAGAGAGAGAGTTTAGGACCATATAAACTTATAACGTTATCATTTGTAAATGTTTAAACAGCAGACAGGTAAGTAAACCATGGCTCCGTAAAACCGTAGATTATATATATTTTGCCATGATTCATATACTTCACACACATTTTCAAAATACGACTCTACACAATCTCAACGAGATACACGAACAAATAACTGTCAAAAGCAGAAACATTACTTGAATGTACAAGAGCGCACTATAAAAAAAAAATATTATGTGGCTCTCGTTCCAAGGTTGTGGAACCTGGATTCCCTACGTTCACACCACAATTGGGCCTCATCTGAGAGAGAGAGAGAGAGAGAGAGAGAGAGAGAGAGAGAGAGAGAGAGTACTACAAACTTCATCTTAAAATGTCTTTCGGTTCATTTTAAGGTTAATCTCCTTTGGCTAACCTCTTCATCAGAGGGATATGACGTAGGGATACGGAAACCCTTCCTAGCAACACTACAACATGCTATCGGCTAAAATGGAAGCCGTAACTGAGTAGTGCAATGCCCGACAAAAGTTTATCAAGTTCAAAATGGGCACCAGGAACTTCTGAGGTAAAAAAAAAAAAAAAAAAAAGTCGCAACTAAAAACATGCTGGGAACTTGAATTCTGTGTTCGTTTAGTAACCCCTAGCCCCATTATCAAGAGGAGAAACAGGGGTGTGTTGAATAATATCGCATATGTTGACAAGATTCTAACGGAGCATGTCCATCCGTCAACCCTCTCCTATGAGCCAAATTATATATATATATATATATATATATATATATATATATATATATATATATATATATATATATATATATGATGATAATACAATAAATATGAATGGCAGTGTGATATTGCCAAAATATCCATATTCTTTTTCAGACCAACGATACTTCAAGCCTATATGTAGATATTTCAAGGATAGCAGCCTAGGTTTCTTTCCCAGTAAGTACTGCTTTTACTTCTGAGTGATTGTTGTTATATGAAAAGAGTTTTCATCTCTCTCCTCTCTCTCTCTCTCTCTCTCTCTCTCTCTCTCTCTCTCTTCCAATATTTCCGATAGCATTATGAAGATAAACAAGGTAGGTGCGCCGTTTTATTTCTGACTTTACTGAAAAATGCTTTGGTAAATTGACAGTAAAAGACGATGTCTATAACGGAACATAGCGTAAAAGAGATAATATCAAAAGGACGAAATAAGGAAACCTCGAACAAATGAAGTCCAGAAGCGATTAAAAAATCGAAACCACTCTCATTTTAAAAGAGAACAAAAAAAAAAGAAAAAAAATCTTCCGTAAGAAAGAATGAAGTCTAATTGTGAAGATTCCTAGCTTGTGGGCAAAAGAAACGGATGGGGAGCGGGACAAAGAAAACTTTACAGTGAATGCAGGGTTTGAATACAATATAAAAAGAGAGAATAGATGTATGGATTGGAGAGAGAGAGAGAGAGAGAGAGAGAGAGAGAGAGAGAGGCTTTGAAGAGCCTATAACGGGAGAAGAGGGTAAATGAACAACCAGTTAACTGAAAAGGTTAAGTACGTATTATGAAGTATAGTAACAGATGAATAATGAGTTTTCCCTAATGCAAGTATAAGCAGCAACAACTCTTTTATATATATAATATATATATATATATATATATATATATATATATATATATATATATAAATAATATATATATATATATATATAATCATTATATATATATATATATATCTATATAGAATATATATATATAAATATATTAATATATTTAGACAAATTTCACGAAGGAAAGAGAAACGATGGAGGTCTGCTAAGGCCTTTCGACTTCTCGTCCTTTACTTAGCTGACAGACTGATAAGGCCATGCAGAACTCCATCGCTTCTCTCTTCTTCGTGGATTTTGTCTTTATTTATATATTCATCACGTTCTATTTTCGTGATTTGGTTATACATACATATACACACACACACACACACACACACACACATATATATATATATATATATATATATATATATATATATATATATATATATATACATTGTATATCCTATATTATATAGCATATATATGTGTATTTATATATGATGCATATATATATATATATATATATATATATATATATATATATATATATACGGATATATATATATAGATAGTACATATATATAATGTACATATAAGATATACGCTGTCAGAAGAATTGTGCTGGAAATTATATCAAAAAGCCTCAAATGACACATTATATAGATGTGATACCTACTATGCTTCACCACAGGGACAGCGTAGGTAATTGACAGTTTTTTTTTTCCCCCAAAAGGTAAAACGTCCAAAGCGAGATGGAAGGAAGGAGGGAACTTTTCATCTATACAAGAAAGTAGTCGACAGGGGAGAGGCTTAAGCGGACCCTGCACTATTAATATTGTAGATGTCAATAAAACTGACTCAATTATTCGGCACGTCAATCATATGCCCACATCCACCGAAACAGGCTATATCAATATCACGGACAATTTCCGAATATTGGTCAGCAAAATTTGCAGGATAAAGAGGCGTTTACGTACAAGGTGATGAGGGTGGGATGCTTAATCTGGCGCTAGAGTAGCAATGAAACAAAAACATATAGTGACGAAGACTGAGTGATGTAATTGTGTACAGGATGACACTGAATATTTACGGAATTGGAATAATATGCATGAATGTGTATGTATGTATGTATGTATGTATGTATATGATATATAATATATATATATATATATATATATATATCTATATATAGATATATAAAATATGTATATCTATATATATATAATATATATATATATTATATATATATATATATATATATATATTAGAGAGAGAGAGAGAGAGAGAGAGAGAGAGGAGAGAGAGAGAGACATATACATGTGTGTACACACACAGACACATACACACACACACACACACACATATATATATATATATATATATATATATATATATATATATATATATATATATATATATATAAACCACTTTATGGGAAACTGAGAAAATATGTTTTTTATAAATCAAATGGTGCGTAATTATGTTGGGAAACAAAATGTGCACCAAACAAAGGTGAGGAGAAACTGCTAATTTAAATATTGTGAATGGGATAATATATATATATATATATATATATTATATATATATCTATATTATATATATATATATTATATATAAAACCACTTTATGGGAAACTGAGAAATATATTTTTTATAAATCAAAATGGTGCGTCAATTATGTTGGGAAACGAAAATGTTGCACCAAACAAAATGTGAGAGAACTGGTTAATATTTATGTTAAAGTGTGAAAAAAAAACATTCTAAAAAAAATCTGACGGAAAAGACAAAATTTACATTGAAACATTTCTGGATTAAGAGATATTAAAAAAAAAAAAAAAAAAAAAAAAAAAAAAGAAAAAAGGAGGAAAGGCTGATCTGCAAGTTGGTGATGATACTGGTAACGCTAAGAAAAAAAACTGCAAAATCTTATGGGTTAATTTGTGGTAAGACTTTCGGGAAGATTAAAACAATGAAAGAGCATGGTAGTAATAATGATCATTATGAATTTGAATACTATGAGTGACAGAAGATTAAAAATCAAACTCCTACGTCTATTAGATTAAAGGTTATATAACGAATAAATAAAGACTTGGGACAAAAAGCAGATGGATAATGAAATTGATGATGACATTTGCCCTTCATGGAAAAAATATTGATGAAATAATTATGCATAAGGAAGCTGGTGAACAAAGTGATAATTAAAAAAAAACAAAATAATTGTCTACTTCACTCCTGAGGTTGTGAGCAAAAGATGAGAAAGTGTTTGCTTTGAATTGTAAATTATCTAAAAGAGTATCTTAATTGATATTAATTAAAAGTGTGTGAGAATTGGAAGACCAGAACAATTAATAATTTATAGGATTATCAAAATAACTGTTTTGAGTAATACGAGAAAAAGTAACGACGAGGACCTTCAGTATTTCTCAAAAACGAAACCCGAAAAAATATTTTTAGAAACAGGAATAGAAATGGTAATAAAATAATGGAATTTTGCAAAACTAACATTTCAAACAAAATATCATTATAGCAAAGTATATCAGTTAATTACCCATTCCAAAATAATTGTTGAAAAATAAACGTTCTATAATTCCATCAGTTAAATAATTATTCATTATTACACAGTAATTACCAGCGGCAACCACAACAAGCACCGCACATTTTATTTCTATTGTTTTTATATTTTTATTGCGGGGGAGGGGGCCTTATAAACGTGATGTATCACAAAATTTCTGACATAAACGCATAAGAAAATTCCAAAATGTCTTATGAATATTAACTACCGTTAATTTTCAGTTTTTGCTCTTGCTGTTTAGATCTGAATGTTCCAAAAAATAAGACTCACGATTACCCCATAATTGAATCTCACCGAGAAATCGTGAATCAAAAATAATCGCTTATCATCTCTGAATCGAAAATTGCCGCAATATTATCTCAGCGAAAAAAAAAGCGGGAAAACCGCAATATTATCCCAGCGAAAAAAAAAAAAAAACAAAAAAAAAAAGCGGGAAAACCGCAATATTATCCCAGCGAAAAAAAAAAAAAGCGGGAAAACCGCAATATTATCCCAGCGAAAAAAAAAAGCGGGAAAACCGCATTATTATCCCAGCGAAAAAAAAGCGGGAAAACCGCAATATTATCCCAGCGAAAAAAAAAAGCGGGGGAAAACCAACAATATTATCCCCAGCCCGAAAAAAAAAGCGGGGGAGCGGGCCAAAAACAAAATAGTATCCCATCGAAAAAAAAAAAGCGGAAAACCACAATATTATCCCAGCGAAAAAAAAGCGGGAAAACCGCAATATTATCCCAGCGAAAAAAATGCGGGAAAATCTTTGAAGAAAAAAACAAAAATCTAGGTTCGTTGGTAAACGCCGTAACAGCTTACCGTGATGCAAAGAAGATTGTGTTTTATACGCAAAATCGTCCTGTAAGCTGGTATAAAACTGATGACAGAAGATCGAGTTTTATATGCAAATACTAGCTTGTACTAAAACTCATGATACAGTTTTATATGCATACTAGCTGGTATAAAACTCATGAGAGAAGATTGAGTTTTATATGCAACCAGTAGGTATCAAACTCATGACAGGATTGAGTTTTATATGCGACTAGTAAGCTGGTATAAAACTCGTTAATGAAACTATCAGTAGTAATAGTAGTAACCACTAGTCGTAGTAACAATGTTCAAAAATTTTAGTTTAAATAAATTTCATTTTAATCATTTTACAGATTCGTGCAAAATTCAAATTCGTAAAATAAACAGCAAAACATGGGGCCGAAATGGAAAAGTATCATTAAGGTCAGAAAATATTAAAAGTACAATAAATATTCTGTAATGGAAAAAATAGGTATTGAACAAACCGAAAATTTCAACGCATAAACACTGAGTGAAAAACTGCATTAACGAATGACTTCTCAGTTAGAGTTCCATTACAAACTGCATGTCTACTGAACATCAACAGTTATTTCAATTTGAACTGGAGGCCTATTGCCTTGCCCGCCTCCCCCACAAACTCCAGTGAAAAAAAATGATAAGCCAAGTTAGATGAAAACTCCTTCGAACACAATTAATGCAATTAACAACCGGGATAGCGCAAACAACCCATTTTGAAGTCAAGACCTTCTGTATATTTAACCCTAATAGTACCACGAATTGATGAGAGGCCTTGGTAACGAGGAAGAATGGAGGCAGGAGGTAGAAATAAAAGTGGAAAGTAGCAATCCAATGAATGAGAAGAGAGAGAGAGAGAGAGAGAGAGAGAGAGAGAGAGAGAGAGAGAGAGAGAGGCTGAATGGTAAGAATGTCCAAGCGCTGGCAGGACGATTCTGTGGCCGAGTGCCAGGCGAGTGGAATGGCCGCATTCAAAGCTGCTGTCTGTTGTTGTGGATGCTGTACACCGAAAAGGAAGAAAGCGGGTTGTTTAAATATTGTTAAAAAGAGTGGTTAGGACGTCTTGAAAATGGGGAAAGTACTAAAAAGAAGAAAAAATGGAGAGAAGGAATGATGGAAGAATAAATATTTATTATATATTTAAAGAGAGAGAGAGAGAGAGAGAGAGAGAGAGAGAGAGAGAGAATCGCACAGTGACTCGCCCTGGTCCACATTACCAAAAATATGGTCCTGAAGGGCTAAGTCAATTCTCTCTTTAGGGCTATTAACATATACGTATATGCAATTTTACTATTTTGCTCAGGTACTTGCAAAAACGGTTGCTAAAAGCTAAATAAATGATTATTCATAATAATAAAAAAAAACACAAAACGAAGGGAAACAAAACAACAACATTCAAAATGATATTCTAATCAAGTAGAAACTGGTACTAACTGCGGTCAGCTTCTTTTCATCTACCCGCTTTGTACAATTAGCATTTACGTAAAGATTTGGGGTTTACTGTTCCCATTTACATCACTTTCTCGAATTACACTTTCAGCCACGTTGTAACACTTGGGTGTATTTTAGATTACATGGAAATCTTGCTTCAATTAAGTGTCCCACTCTTATCACTTTCTTGGATTACATTTTCAGCCACGTTGATTTTCTCTCTCCGGGAGACACATCATCTAGATTACCTGTAGTTTTTCTTTCATTATTCTTATAGCTTTCTTGATTCAAGTTCCGCTTTCTTATTTCTATTTTCATTGCCAGTGTGAGACACCCTACTAGGAACATTTGGAATAACTAGCATTCACGTTTACATCACCTCCTTCCGTCTTGTTCTTCAGGGATAAATTCTAGATTATCGGAAATGTTTACATTCTAATTATCAAATAGAATTATATTTTCGATCGTGAAAATGTATACTAAACATTAAATGAGTCTCATCGCTTCTGGCACTTCCTCGAATTATATTTTTATGTCAATACAGCTTTTCCTATGGTATAACTCAATTTTGTAAGTAATTCTATGACTTTCATGAACTGTATTTTCTGTCAGAGACCACTCACTCAGTGAATTTTCTGATACTATTTTCAATTACAATTCTACATACAACAGGTGCTAGCAACTTCCTCCACGCTCGAATTACATTTTCACACTCGAAATTACATTTTCACACTCACGGGTGTAGCATTCTCCAGTTTGCATTTTTATCTACACATGAATTACCTTTTCGGTCTCGTGGGTTTTGGAATTTGCTTTGGGTGTATTTTTAAATCTTATTTTTAGTCCCGTTAGTTAGGTAACACATTTGTAGCATTAGCTTGAAGCACATTTAAAACCTCGAAGAACAGCACCTCCGTCATTTACTACATTAAGTAGTCGACGTAAAATATTTGGTGAAGAAATATGTTTAAAATAAAATATAAGAAGAGCTTTACATTTTCGTGTGATTTTCATAATGAGGGGACAGTAGGTGGCCTGTCTGTTTCTCTACTCAAATACTTATTTCCATAGCATGAGGCTGATAGATATGTGTATATAAAAGTAAGAGAGAGAGAGAGAGAGAGAGAGAGAGAGAGAGAGAGAGAGAGAGAGATAGGTACTCGAAGAATTCTGAAACGCTATCAACCCTAAGCCAGAAGTGGCAATCAACCGCTAGCCACGAGTAGGCCTAGGAACAACGTAAGGTAACCAAAATAAAATGTTCTATAAATCTAGCTGATGGTTCCTATTAAAGCGTATTGCGCTAGACGATTACTACCACCATAGAACGTATTTACTCAACGAGTTCCTCATTTTGTGGAGAATATCTTTAGTACTGTTCATGTTTTATTCAAATAATATGATATCTGTTTAAACTAACATTCATCGTCTCGCCTCTGAATATTACAAAGATAAATATGAAAAGGTCCAGATAAAACAAGCATAATGTCACTTGTAAAAGTATGTAGACGATAGTAAAGAAACAAGTAAAATTTATTAAGTCTTCATAAAAAATATATAAAATAAATAAGAAAAATATAAAGGTAGGGAAGACATGGAAAAAGCAAACCCTGGGAATGGTAAAAAAAAAAAAAATAAGTGAAGGAGCGATAAATATATGACAGAAAAATGAAGGGAGGAAATTTTATAAATTCTGCGACAGAAAAATAACAAACTGGAACAGATGCAAAGAGTTATGAAACTGTAAAAAAAAAAAAAAAAAAATAGAAGAAAATGAAGATGTAATTGGAAAAAGGCTCGGGAAAATCTCCATAAAAAGCCACAGGTCAAACTCACTTTCTACTTCCCTAATTTCCTAGCTGTTTCTCCATTTTTTCTTTTAAATAACCGTCCCATTCCTTCTGAATCTTCTTTGACTTCACTTTCATGTTTCCCGAGAGCGGATCAGACATAAATCCTGCCAATTTTCCTCTGAGAAAATGAGATTATATATAATTAAAAATACATTTTTCTAATTTGCAATCAATATTCGTAAGTCACGTCATTTCAAGGGGGAATTTAAAAACTGTCATTTGAAAGCTATTTATCACTCTCGATGGACTTTATTTTTATAAAGAAAAAATCACAGTTCGGCTGATGAAAGTAAAACCCGACAAAAGCGATAATAACCCAATAATTTTGAATGATGTTATGCAGTGATCTACACTGCAATTCCCCTATGGCTACATTTGGTATATATGGACCGGCCTAATCTCAAATGACGTATTTTAATAATCAACACGTTCCTGAAACAAACATGGAATTCCACATGAATATTTCAGCAAAAAACGTATTCCAGCGAACACAGCTGATCCAGAATGTCACATCTATGAACATCACGATACATTCCACATCATGTAAATCGATGACCCGAAACCGATTCATTTACACTTTGTCGTAATTTACACTTTGTCGTAAGACCGCCACCCATTGCATGTTACACGGATATGACTTCAAGCTTTGCTCTTGGGAAATTCGTGACTGGATGCTGTAGCCAGCATTGTTTCAGTAACGTTATACACAAGGGTTCACAATCGATAGTCAGAGGATTTGATCTGAAATTTGTGCCGTTCTATTTGGAAAATTTGAGTCTCTCTCTTATACAATCTCCAACATTTACAACACTGTCAGGAAGACTGTGCCATCACGGCATAAGAAAAGAGCAAGGATGCTGACGCAGCTAAAATGTTATTGTCACGAGGCATCGAAGCGTAAAAAAAATGACTGTCACTTCAAAAAACGACCCTAACACACTGAGGAATTTTCCAAATGAACAAAAATTCTGAGGTGCAGCTGGCATCAAAACAAGACAGAAAATAATATATACCAAGACTGACAAACCCCAACATCTGCCAGGATGTAGAATTCCTAGAGAAATATACTTAGTTTTCTAACAACATTATCTGATTTTTAAAAACTTCCCTAAGTTACGACAGAAGCTTGAAGTTTAATATAACAAATTATTGTCATACATTCAGTCATGAAGCACTGAGCTACGAATACACAGTGAACCATGGAATAAGAGCATGGCTAGATACTGGTTCATTCATAAATCATATATATATATATATATATATATATATATATATATATATATATATATATATATATACTTAATTAACAAACAAATGAACAAAAAGCCAATCTGGTCATAAAACAGATCACTGCCAAATGAAAAAAAAAAATGAAAACTAATTCACTCCAGACTCAGACCATACACCAAATAAATGCGCACGCCGAATTACAACCCAGCACCATCAATGCCTCGATAACTTAAGAAACGACCCCACCAGCGCATTCCCGATGTAGCCGCCAAAGGTCGAATTATTATCATCATGTGTTGGGCGTCGCAGATAATTCACTGCGCGTTAATGCTGTAGTAAACTAAGTCATCAAAATTTTATGACGGCATAAAAAAAAAAAAAGGATTGGGGCGAGTTTTGGAGAGGGATCAATACCTTCTAGATAATGTTACACTTCGATTAAAAATTCCTTTTTTTTAAGTAGCTGTAGATATCGGTAACCCTGCGGGTATAGATCATGTTTCTGATACCGTTTTTAACGCTCCTCTTAACGGTGGTTCATATGCTACTATTATAATGAGAGAGAGAGAGAGAGAGAGAGAGAGAGAGAGAGAGAGAGAGAGAGAGAGAGAGAGAGAGAGAGAGATTGTGTGTGTCGCAGATCATTGCCTTTATTAGTTCGCCGATGTTATTTGGACTAATTCCAAAGAGAGAAATCACACTTGATAATTTTCACATCTAAAGTTTAGTTATTTCGGCTCTATAAAATTTCACGGCCGCAGCGACTAGTGAAAAATACCGATGATAATGGCGCAGGAATTATGATAGTTGATTCTGGATAGTTGATGAATATATACAAAAAATATGAAATATAATTACTGACACTATTGTTTGTTTGTTAGTATGGTGTTTGTACGTCGCATGGAACCGGTTATTCAGAAACGGGACTAAGGGCTTGACGTGACTTCCGAACCACGTCGAGAGTGATGAACTTCTATCCCCAGAAATACACATCTCTCACACCTCAATGGAATGCCCGAGAACCGAACTCGCGACCACCGAGGTGATACGCCAACACCATACCGACCACGCCACTGAGGCGCTTACTGATACTATCGGCTGTGAAGAATATGCATTCTATTCTTAAGACCTAGAAACATGTATAGCGCATATGCTTGTATGCATACTTGCATGCACACATAGCTAGGAAAAAATCGTCAGGAAACCGTCTGTAATGCTTCTTCCCAAAAACTACTATTCCAAAGCTATGAAAACCTTTCATTTGCCTTATTTCATTCTCTCATTTTGATGACCTTACTCATTTCATGAAACATGTCTATTTATTGCTTCGCATCCAAATCTGATTAACGTCACGTGCTCCCTTCCTTCACTTCTATTTCCTAAGACCTCACTTTAACACGATCATTTTTTGGCAGTTCAAGCGCCTCAGTGGCGTGAGCGGTATGGTGTTGGCGTGCCACCTCGGTGGGGGCGAGTTCGATTCTCGGGCATTCCACTGAGGGGTTAGAGATGTGTATTTCTAGTAATAGAAGTTCATCACTCCCGACGTGGTTTGGAAGTCACTTAAAGCCGTTGGTCCCGTTGCTGAACAACCGCTGGTTCCATGCAACGTAAAAACACCATACAAACAAACTTTTTGAACAGTTCGTTCAGCCGTCCTTGACAAAATGCGTACATACATACTTTATTAGCGAATACGTATAATGAGCACTCATAAAAACTCTACATAAATTAGGCTTCATCAATGAGGTTCTTATCAAAAGCAGTGGCTGGACAGAAGTCAGACATAAACAAAAAAAATTATTAAGTTTACTGAAATAGAGACGGAGGGGGAAAAAAAGTGACTGATAAGATCACTCTGTAGGTAAATTCATCTCACCCTACATTAAATTTCCGTTTAGAAGCC
>NC_061092.1:6203962-6218962 GCF_015104395.2 Macrobrachium nipponense | reverse complement strand
GAAATGTCGAGAATTCCGGATTCTAAGAAGGAAAGTATCAAGGACCAACGAAGAGCGATAAAAACACCGATAAAAAGTATCAAGTGATGATGAGTAAATCTCCAACCCAAAAAGTTTGTAAGAGTATTTTATCAATCACCCAATATTCTTGACTTGCACCGATAATTATTATTCTGATGAGGAATTTTCTTTTCTTCTCCCCAATATGCATACTATGGATAATATTATGTATATATATATATTATATATATATATATATATATATATATATATATATATATATAGTATATATATATATATATATATATATATATATATATATATATTTATATTATATTTATATATATATATTATATATATTATATAATATTATAGTACTAGTATATATATTATTAATTATAATATAATATTAGTATATATAATATATATATATATACAATATATAAAATATATATATATATATATATTATATATATATATATATATATATATATATATATATATTATATAAAAATATTATATATTTATACATATATATATATATATATATATATATATATATATATATATTATATATATATATATTAAATATAATTATAATAATTTATACACATATATATATATATATATATATTATATACATATATACTTTAATATATATATACATATATATATATATATATATATATATATATATATATATATATATATATATATATACTATATATATATCACAGAAAACCTATCTCACCATTCAGAGTTTGTGAACCCACTAACTGTTCCACATACGGAACTGCGTAGCCCATTCCGTCGGCCTTAAAAAAAAAAAAAACATACACACGCACACAAACGGCGTCTGTGACCTTTACTGACGCAAAAATCCTCTTTCACCTATAAAATCATTTACTGGTTAAAAAAAAAAAAAGCATAAAAAAAAAAAAAACATACACATACACACACACACGGCGTGACCTTTAATGACGCAAAAAATCTCTTTCACCTATAAAATCATTTACTGGTTAAAAAAAAAAAAGCAAATATATAAAACACCACCAATAACGTAATCATTTGTCGGAAAATCGGTGAAATGAAATATTGAATATGAAATTGGAGAGTCAGTATTAAACATGAAGATCACTTTGTGTTCCTGCCTGGGGAGACGAATTCAAAGGGAAATGTAATGACAAAAAAAAAAATTATAACTTCATCACAAACGAACATTATCATAAAATTTATGGCGTTTTTGCTGACTCATTTCTGGAGAATTCAAGGAATGCAACTACGCACTTGTTATGACTGTACAGAATACATATAATTATTCATTAAAGTTAACATTGTTATTATAATACTTATTAAAACTGTTACTGACGTGGTCGAAAATGCCATTAACTTGCAAAGCAACACATACAAATAAGTATGTAAACGAACAGGAGATGAAAAATTTGCCGGGAATATAAAGGCAAACTGTCATGACACCCCAATAGATATTCTGAATTAAATACGTATCTTTTTCATCATCACAAGCCCCCCAGAAGCCGCGTGACGTAAATACGTACCAAAATAAATAAATAAATAAATATTTCTAGATGTGAAGAGAGGAAATTTTGAAATAGGACTAATACTGAAGGTAACTAACGTCAGAGTTACTATAGGATTACCATGAAAAAAATATTCACTACCAGAGAGAGAGAGAGAGAGAGAGAGAGAGAGAGAGAGAGAGAGCTGGGGGAGGGTTGGGCGGCTAGGGGGAAGGGGTAAGCGGCCTAAGAGTATTACCAACTTGATCTGGATTTCATAGAGGCAACATAAAGTTAGATGGGCTGTTGCTGGTACGTCCGCCATCTTACACTGCGGTTGCCACTTACCGCATTTATCGCAAAGTAATCGAATGTCTTCTGCTAATGCTTCACAGTTTAGTTGGGGGCCGGGGGGCGGGGGCGGGGGGGGGGGTCGGGGGGGGGGGCCACTTGGGCCTAAAGGTCAAACACTCAAGAACCTTCGGGTCAATCTTTGCCTCAAATAAAGGAAAGCCATAAAAGGAGAAAACCGACTCACGATTATCATACTCAGGAGGCAATGAAGTTCATGGAAATGGAAATTTGAACAGAACATGATTAATAGATTCAGGACCCGCAACTTGTTAAAGGGAAGAGAGTTATCAGCTCCTGGGGAGACCTGACAATGAAGTCAATGCTGTACCCCGTGACATCATGAGCTCGGTAAAACTTCATGAAGAGTGACATCTCGATACTAACCATGATATCGCGGACTGCTAAAATGTCTATGGCATACATCTTTCGAAAGATCACTATACCGCAATGCTCGGATTTTTGAAGGAGGTCATTTACTTTTGACTATATCACTGACCTTTCTTCATTGCTCTTATGCAGCGTGTCCCCTACACAACCCCCCCGCCCCATACTCACAACTCCCCAATACATTCCCACCCCAATCCCTGGAGCCCTTCGCCAAACTCCTATCCTATCAACGCATCAGTCTCATACCTCGTATTCCTCCTCCTCATAACGCCCACACTCCCACGTGTGATTCTAAGCACCGCCCACGCTATCAAGTCGCTCTCATACCCGTAATTCTTGTACTCAACTCTCAATACCACCTACTTCATCCAGTCGTTCAAATGTCACCTACTTACGCACTTTAACTCTCGGTACCACCAGCCCCACATTGTCACGCTCACCCATACCATCCACTCACGGGCGTTCCTCTCAGAACCCTTCACTCCATCCACTCACGGCCGTTACTCTCAAAACCATTCACTCCATCCACTCACGGCCGTTACTCTCAAAACCATTCACTCCATCCACTCACGGCCGTTACTCTCAAAACCATTCACTCCATCCACACACGGCCGTTACTCTCAAAACCATTCACTCCATCCACTCACGGCCGTTCCTCTCAAAACCATTCACTCCATCCACTCGCGTTCCTCTCAAAACCATTCACTCCATCCACTCACGGCCGTTCCTCTCAAAACCATTCACTCCATCCACTCGCGGCCGTTCCTCTCAAAACCATTCACTCCATCCACTCGCGGCCGTTCCTTTCAAAACCATTCACTCCATCCACTCATGGCTGTTACTCTCAAAACCATTCACTCCATCCACTCATGGCTGTTATTCTCAAAACCATTCACTCCATCCACTCACGGCCGTTCCTCTCAAAACCATTCACCCCATCCACTCACGGCGTTCCTCTCAAAACCATTCACCCCATCCACTCACGGCCGTTCCTCTCAAAACCATTCACTCCATCCACTCACGGCCGTTCCTCTCAAAACCATTCACTCCATCCACTCACGGCCGTTCCTCTCAAAACCATTCACTTCATCACTCCCGCCCGTACTCTCAAAACATTCACTCCATCCACTCACGGGCCGTTACTCTCAAAACCATTCTCTCCATCCACTCACGGCCATACTCTCAAAAAACCATTCACCCCATCCACTCGCGGCCCGTGACTCTCAAAAAAACCATTTCACCCCATCCACTCACCCCCCCTGCCCGTTCCTCTCAAAACCATTTCACTCAATTCCACTCACGGGACGTTCTCTCCAAAACATTCACTCCATCCACTCACGGCCATTCCCTCTCAAAACCATTCACTCCATTCCACTCACGGACGTTCTTCCAAAACCATCACTCCATCCACTCGAACGGCCTATTCCTCTCAAAACCATTAACTCCAATCCACTCACGGCCATCCTCTCAAAAACCATTCCTCCATCCACTCACGACGCCCCATTCCTTCCCCAAAACCATTCAATCATGGAAGTCCTCTCCCCCCAAACCGTCATTCAATCCACTCCGGCCGTTCCTCTCAAAAAAACGTTTAATTCCCATCCACTCTCGGCCGTCCTCTCAAAACCATTACTCCATCCACCACGGCCGTTCCCTCCAAACAAACCATTCTCCACCACTCACGGCCATTCCTCTCAAACCATCACTCCCTCCACTCCACGGCCATTCTCTCAAAAACCATTCCCTCCATCCCACTCCACGCGTTCCTCTCACCATTCACTTCCAAAAATTGGCCGTTCCTCCTCAAAAACCGTTTCATTCCATCCCACTCACGGCTTCCTCTCAAAAAGGCCGTTCCTTCCATTTCCCTCCATCGCCTTCCTTCTTCACCATCACTTCCATCACTCACGGCCGTTCTCTCAAAACCATTCACCTTCCATCCCACCTCACGGCCGTTATAAAACTCTCACCAGGGGGTCCACTCACGGCCCCGGGTTCCTTCTCCACTTCATTCCATCCACTCATCCTGCCGAAAATTTTCCCTCTCACCGGCATCCCGTCCACCCTTACGCCGTTCCTCTCCAAAAAACCGTTCCAATGTCCAAAATTCCCTCACGGCCCGTTAAACTCTCAAAACCATTCACCTCCATCCACTCACGGCGTTCCTCTCAAAAACCATTCACCCCATCCACTCCCGGGGCGTTGCCTCTCAAAACCGCATTCCACTCCAATCCACTCACAAGGGTCCGTTGTCCTCTCAAAACCATTCGAACTTCCATTCCACTCCACCTGGCCGTTACTCTCAAACCATTCACTCTATCCACTCACCGGCCGTTACTCTCAAAACCATTCATCTATGCCCTCCAAAACCTTCCGTTTACCTTCTCCACCATTCCACTCCATCCACCTCACAGCCGTTCCTCTCCTCAAGAACATCACTCCATCCACTCACAAGCCGTTCCTCTCAAAACCATTCACCCCATCCACTCACGCCGTTCCTCTTCACCATTCAGGTTCCTCTTCAAAACCATTACTCCATCCACACGGGCGGGTTCCTCTTCCAAAACCATTCACCCGACCACTCAAAACCGGGGTGCCTCTAAAACCTTCACCCCTCCATCCCCGCTCACGGTGAGTTTCCGTTCCTCAAAACCATTCAAAACCTCATTCCACTAACGGGGTTCCTCTCACAACCCCATTCCACCCATCACTCACGGGGCCGTTACTCTCAAAACCATCGCAAAAACCCTCATTCCACCCCTCACTGCCCGTTACCTCTCAAAACCATTCACTCCACACTCACAGCCGTTCCTCTCCTCAAAGACCTTCACTTCCATCACTCACAGCCGTTCCTCTCAAAACCCATTCCCACCCATCACGTCCACGCCGTTCCTCTCAAAACCATTTATCCATCCACACAAGGCGTTCCTCTCAAAACAATTCCACCCCATCCACTAACGGCCGTTTCCTGTCAAAACCATTCAAAACCACATTTCCACTCCACGGGCGTTCCTCTCAAAACACATCAACCACAGGGCCACTAACAGCCGTTCCTCTCAAAAGTACCATTTCGCTCCATCCAATCCACGGGAGTTCCTCTCAAAAACCATTCACCCGGTCCGCTTTCACGGGCTTTCCTCTCAAAACCTTTCACGCCATTCCACTAACGGGCTTCTCTCAAAAACCATTCCACCTCATCCGGCTCACTGGCCGGTTACTCTCAAAACCATTCACGTCCCTATCCACTCAGGCCGGTCCTACTCTCAAAACCATTTCACCCCATTCCACCCGGCCGTTCCTCTCAAAACCATTGCACTCCATCCACTCATGGGCGGGGTTCCTCTCAAAAAACCATTCACTCCCATCCACTCCAGCCAGTGTCCTTCTCAAGACCATTGCACTCCATCCACTCACGTAGGCCCGTTCCTCTCAAAACCATTCACCCCATCCACTCACGGCCCCGTTACTCTCAAAAACCCATTCACTCTATCCATTCACGGCCGTTTCTCTCAAAACCATTCACTCCACACATTCATGCCCGTTACTCAAAGAAACCAGTTTCACCCAGTCAAGCCCATACCACCCACTTACGCCGTTTCACCCTCAGTAGTACACCCGTTCCACTCAAGTTGCTCTGATTCCACCTACTCATCCAAACTAACCTAAATACCACCCACTCTACACAGTCATTCCCAAACCACCCACTCACGCCCGTTACTCTCAGTACAACCACGACCTCATCACCAAGTCATACCCAATTATTGTCAATTTCACCCGGTACCAAAGTTGACTTTCAACACCACCCACTCCCACAGATCTCTCTCTCTCTCTCTCTCTCTCTCTCTCTCTCTCTCTCTCTTCTGGCCGCCTACTCGCAGATCACTCCCACGCCGCCCATTCCCCTCTCCGTTGCAAGAGAAGCCCTGCACCCCTTGAATTCCGTTATGATCCCCAAGACCTTATGACATCCCCAAGACCTTCCGCTTCATCTGATCCGCAGAGACAAGCTTCCAGAGCCTATATTATGTATGTAACCTGGCACCTCGGTTAAAGGTGGCAGTATCAGATTCAACAGGATACGAGGGCATCAGACCATCTTTTTCCCCAAACCTCCCCCCTCCCACCCACCCAACCTCAACCCCCACCCCAATCCCCGCCGGTTCGTTCTGTGCTACTCTCTCTCTCTCTCTCTCTCTCTCTCTCTCTCTCTCTCTATCTCTTCGTCTCTCTCTCTCTCTCTCCAGAACAAATTGCCAGTAATAGATGAAAACAGAGAGAGAGAGAGAGAGAGAGAGAGAGAGAGAGAGAGAGAGAGAGAGAGCAAAATTATCTGCATGCAGTCTCAGCACTTATTGTTTTTTTTTTACAATTACAATTCGTTTCTTTAATCAGTCACAAGATAATGTATTTATGGACAATTATTGACAATTACGTCAATTTGCGGCTATCAGGAACATCTGCCTACTTCTGTACAGTCCTTTCAACTCAATCAAACTGACTCGGGTACAATAATAATAAGACCTCCGAGAGATCGCCTGTCAGCAAAATCAATATCTACTTCATATTTCATACGACATATTTGCAGGTGAACCCCTGAAGCAAGGAGAGTAACCGCACAGCGACTTACTCATCTTGTTTACAAGTGTATCTGTAGTACTTTGAGCGTTACCTGTCTGGACCACATTCAAGTCCACATTCAAGAGTCACTGACGCAGGAACGCTTTGGAGCCTCTACTGTACAAGCAAGGGAAACTTGCTCGCTGGACTTCGTCTAGTCAATCAAGAGGCACCTACTAAACGACTGGTGTAGAATCCGATAACAGCATTAAACGTGAATGATGGTTTAACAATTAACATAAAAAAAAAGGAGGGGGGGCCAAATGAACACAATGCTGAATAGAGATAATTCGTGGACGGAAAACGACAGGAATTCCAAATTATAGTCGATCTTTTCGATTATATGCGATTTATATCGTGTCTTTATTTTCCTCGTATTATTCTCCGGATCTCTGATAATACTTTGTACAAGAAACTATTTCGATTTCTATCTGATGAACCCTTCCTAAATCAATTGACCATCTAATTATTATTATTATTATTATTATTATTATTATTATTATTATTATTATTATTATTATTATTATTATATACTGCAATAAGTAAATGTGGCTTTGGTAACACTAACCTTACCGATTACAGCCTAACCTCTCTAACTCCATTATCATCATTAGTTCTGAATGTCTGTTAACATAACGTCTTACTGTCTATGCTAAGAGGAGTAATCGCCAGTAATTTATGGAACACGCAAAGGACAAGCATGTACCGTTAAGAAAGATGTTGTGATAAAATGAAAAACGAAGAAAAGACAGGAAAAGTAAAACTATATATCATTAGTAAGACATTAATGACCGAAAACTCGTTTAAGAAAAGCGGGAATGTTGATTGGACAAAATAAAAATAAAAACAAGAATGCAGTGGGCATATATATCAAGCTTTGCGATCAGCAAATGGGACTGCCCACTTTTTCCACTCTCGTATTGTATTTCAGTATCTCTTCCCTTGCGTAATTCCCTCTTTTTAGGCAGCTTTCCATTGACTGATTTTTTCTTCTTTTTTTTTTTAGACCTCTGTGACCTTTCCTGTTACCTGTGACCTTTCCTCTCACCCTTGACCTTTCCAATTCCCCTCTGACCTTTTGCCTCCCTCTTATCGAACACGTCTAATAGGAAAAAAAACTGAAATCCTGATTCCTTTATCCTTCTCTAGGAATATCTGGAACTACAAATCCGCGATAAGAAAGGGCAGCACTACTCAGATACAAATTACGGTGGAAAGATTTTGGTGGCAGTTACGGTATTTGACAACTTGCAAACCACGTTCACTTATTGTTGTAAACACACTCGCGCGCACACACACACACACACATACATTAAATGATACAGCACCATAAGAAAAGACAAGTACTATTCTGCTTCCAATTCAACTTTTATCTACTCAAGTAAATCCACTCATAAACACACACAAATCCACATTCATAATATTTACAAAGAATGTTGCATTATACATTAAAAATACATTCAAACTCTCGCAAAAAAGGGGGCTTTTAATCGCAAATGGAAGTTATTCTTAGCTGAAGATCCCTATTTCCACGATACTGTTGAAAACATATGAAGGAAATCTGCGTCAAACTCTTGCAAAATAAACAACAGCTGCCTAGCAATAACACCTTCATATAATACCTTCATATCGAAACCCTGCGATTAGCCTAATACCCATAACGAGAGTCTTCGGTGTATGGTGTGTACAGCACATCAAAAACGGAAAACAAGTCGAACAGAAACATAACTCTGGACAAGTCGTTGCTCCTCTGCAATATCATTGCAAATGAAGCGTCTTGGTCCACTGTTGTTTCCCAGGAGTGGAATCCGGAGCGTTCAAAAGGAAGTGAAACACATTAGACGTCCATTGGAACTTCGGTGCCAAACTTGTTGTTCGGGAGTCACTGATAAGTTTATTTTAGACGCAATTTACGCTTTCGTTTATGTTTCCGGCAACGATATTGATTGGAAGACCGGGACATTTATAACAGCTTAAATTTGCCTTGTGACATCTCCATATTAAAGGGACAGTATTTGATTTGAAGGTTGTTTCGCTTTAGAGTTTTTATGGCCCAAAGACAGAGATGGACGAAGCTACATGAATCAAATCTGGTTTCTGCAAGAGACAGGTTAGACGATACAAAAGACAATGAGGAAAGTAGCGAGCTCCCTTTCTAAACTGACTAAAACGATTGACTCTTGAAACTCAAGATCTTGACAGCAAAGCCCACAGCACTAAATAGCAATAGATAGGCCTAAAGAATACGATTTGGACGCTTTCCTCTGAATAAACTGGGCACAATTTAAATTCTGCCTTACTAACTGTCATCAATGTATCAGTGAGACAAAATCTACGAGATAGTTATTTAATAATAATAATAATAATAATAATAATAATAATAATAATAATAATAATAATAATAATAATAATAATAATAATAATAATAATATGCTTTATTTCAGCTCAGGGCCATATACATTGAATATACAGAATACAGACAGTAACATACACAATCTAGATACGAGACATGATAAAAAAGAAAAAGAAAATGAATAATCGGCATCCACAAAATAGCTGAGGTAGCATAAAAGCTAGTAATCATAATACTGGTAATAACAGTAATAATATTGGTGAGAACAAAAAATATGCATTGAGAGTAATAACAGTTAGTGCACAAATTATATAACTTAAATTTCAACTAGAGACCTTAGGTGGTTACAGTAGTCAGGTCCAGAGGGCTAAATACAGAAATTGAATGTAATAAAAAAAAACTTTAACTTGATAGTAATCACAGTAATAAAGAAAAATTAAAATATCAGCAATAAATGTAATAATGACAAAAACTGCAGATGACATCTTGCCAATACAGAAATTAAGTCCTTTAGGGGACAAAGGCCTCATTTTTCCATCTTTCCTGCACCAGATCCAAGTTAAACAGAGTATCCCTAATCTTACTGATAACATATACCAAGAAATTATTACATTTTGTCCTAATCACACAAGAAATGAAAAATCTAATGCTAACAGATAGTAATAGAGCTGCCTTCTGAAGAATCAGACTTTATAAACTCCCGCGACGAGAGATATATGGAACATTAAAACATCCTTCTTACATACGATAAAGTTACTGTGCTGCCTATTTGCATCTCAATACGGATTGCCTTATCGAGCACCCTCCGTCACTGCTAGTCTCCGGTTAGTTCTTGTGTTTCACCCTCGTCCGACTTTCATTCAATACGGTAAAATCATATCTAAAATCATATCTCGCGGTTCAGTTTACAAGTGGAACAATAAGGTGTCTAAACAGCTGCATTATTCAACTTGACTATCCGTTATGAGCATCATCAGAATAAGAATCATCATCACCATTTATGTTATTTTCTATCAACCAAATAGTCATCATTACAATGACTGATATTATTGCTAACATAGCGTTTGAAATTACCAAAGTTTCCTGATTAATACTTATCAATATTTATTGCCGATCTGGCCTTAAATCACTCAGAAACTAAGGCAACAAATTCATATATTATTCCATAATAATTGAATCACTAGTAAACAAAAGTATCGACATATTCTACTCAGTCAGTTATACTGCCCTTCAAAGTGATGGCATAAGTGACAGTGCTTACGTTAAACGACTTTATAAATCGAAAATCTTTTGCATATAATTAAAATCCGTCATTGAAGACACAGTTTGGATAAACATCTTTTTGCACATATATGCTATTTAACGATGCATACTGCTTTTAGATATCTTAGCCCAGGGCTCGTAACTTCCTTCTTGTTTCACGGATTAGTATCTTCCTCCAACATTGACAAGTATTTAGTTTCCAAATTATATTCATAAACATGCGTTGAATGCTTTACCTAAAAAAAGTAATTTCCTTTATGTGAACTGTATCTATCCCAAAATCCAAAGACGATCAGTGGCAGCTTTCAATGAAATCATCATTACCCAGATATATATATATATATATATATTATATTATATATCTATATATATATATATATATATATATATATATATATATATATGATTATAATCACTTCACTTTAGCACTATATATATATATATATATAATATATATATATATATATATATATATATATATGATTATAATCACTTCACTTTAGCACTATATATATATATATATATATATATATATATATATATATATACATATGTATAACTGAATCACGAAAGTTAGGAACGTGATAAAGATCCATAATAAAGATAAATGCCACGAAGGAAAAATAAACGAAGGAGGTCTGCAAGATCTTTCGACTTTAAAAGTCCTTTACTGAGCAGATACTGACATAAATATAAGAAAAAACAATACAAGAAGATTTGTATAACTGACAGATAGGGATTATAAAGAGATTAGTACCTAGAATCCGACACACCTGGAAGATAAGAAACCTTCCCAAACAAGCATAAACAATGGGTGCAATTAAAGGTTTAAGACAATCATCTCAGATACAATTTCCAGACAATTAAAGGATTATAGGTGACAGCTATTCGGGACTTGGTAAACAAAATCATATTCACAATACATGACAGACATACATTACAACAAAAAGTAATAACTCTAAGGCAACTGATTTTTATTTAAGTCAGAATTATTATCTTTGAGGTCATTCTTAAACATGTTACAGATACAAGGGTCTAAATGAAAAAGGCCACGACTAACATTGAAATCACAATGAAAAGTAAGTTGTATTAAAGCAGATTCTAAAAGATTTCGTGATAATACATCTCTTGACCTTGCAATTACTGAACTATCAATCCAATTTATTCGGTGGTTGTTTTCACTTAAATGAATGAATAATGCATTAGATTTTTGCCCAGTTTTATACAGAATATTTCTGGCTTGGCTTAAGCCTTACTTGTAAGCCTTTGCTAGACTGTCCGAGATAAAATGAGGGACAATCCATACATGGAATATATTATGTTGTTGCTTTCTCTGGGGCCATTTTTTATTAACATTCCTTTTAGTGTGTTATTATAGGAAAAAACAAGGTTGACATTAAAAGCTTTTAAGAATGATTTAATGGTTTCAAATCCGTTAAAATAAGGCAAACTGAGAATGTTCTTAGAAGTAAGGCTAAGCCAGCATAAATATTCTGTAAAAACTGGGCAAAAATCTAATGCATTATTCATTCATTCAAGTGAAAACAACCACCGAATAAATTGGATTGATAGTTCAGTAATTGCAAGGTCAAGAGATGTCTTATCACGAAATCGTTTAGAATCTGCTTTAATACAACTTACTTTTCATTGTAATTTCAATGTTAGTCGTGGCCTTTTTCATTTAGACCCTTGTATCTGTAACATGTTTAAGAATGACCTCAAAGATATAATTACTGACTTAAATAAAAATCAGTTGCCTTAGAGTTATTACTTTTTGTTGTAATGTATGTCTGTCATGTATTGTGAATATGGTTTTGTTTACCAAGTCCCGAATAGCTGTCACCTATAATCCTTTAATTGTCTGGAAATTGTATCTGAGATGATTGTCTTAAACCTTTAATTGCACCCATTGTTTATGCTTGTTTGGGAAGGTTTCTTATCTTCCAGGTGTGTCGGATTCTAGGTACTAATCTTTTTATAATCCCTATCTGTCAGTTATACGAATCTTCTTGTATTGTCTTTTCTCGTATTTATGTCAGTATCTGCTCAGTAAAGGACTTTAAAAATCGAAAGATCTTGCAGACATCCTTCGTTTATTTTTCCTTCGTGGCATTTATCTTTATTTATGGATTTATCACGTTCCTAACTTTCGTGATTCAGTTAGAATTCGTCTTAAGTTCCTGAAGAAGTGCCTTTCTGAACAAGTGCTCCCTAAATCCTTGCTGCCATGCCGTCTAGAAGGTATGACAATCACCCATTCAATGAATTTAGTACCATGATGTTGAAACAGCACATAGCAGCCGCCAAGCAAGAAGAGAAAGAAAAATTCAAGGAACTGGAAAGAACAAGGATCTCTTTCAATCATTCCATCCCGGCTGATTGGAAGGACTCGCTGCGACGGGAAATTTACGAAAAACTACGTAGGACTACAGATGCCCTGAAAAGGAAACTCGACAGAAAACTAAAAAATCTTATTGATAGCAGTGATTGGACTAATTGTGCACGTCAAGATTGTGTTGTTAACTTATCTAGTAAACAAATAAGTGAAAATGTTGTGAATGCGCTTGGATATGGTTTAGCTTTCTTTGTAACAAGTAGACCTCCTGCTTTAATGATTGCGTCATCCCTAAGTAAATTTGAAAAATATTGTGATCTTCCTCAAAATCATGTTGACATGAATAAAGGTATTGTTTACAGAGCTGCCAATGTTAAGCATGAAAGTAACTTCCCTGCTCGCTATAAGAAAAGTTTGACCGATCTTAAAAAGGACAATACTATCCACATTACAAAAGCTGATAAGTCAAATAGAATAGTAATTTTAGATAAAGCTGACTACATATCACGTATGCAAGCCCTACTGGATGATGATGTGACTTATAAAAAACTAACAAAAAATCCTCTTGATCAAGTCATATAAAACTTCAATAGCATAGTGAAAAGTATCCTTAAAGATAAAACAGAACTACTAGGCAAATTGTCAGTCAAATCTCCTTCGCTACCTTACTTGTACGGATTAGTCAAAACGCACAAAGAAAATAACCCTATGCGGCCTATTATCAGTACTATTGGTTCAATTTCATATAAGCTATCGAAATATATCACTAAGATCTTGTCCCCGTTACTTGGAACCATCTCCGATTCTCATATATATAATTCTCTAGATTTAGTTGATAAATTAAACAAAATTGCTCTTTGCCCTACTGATAGATTCGTTAGTTTTGATGTATGTTCTCTTTTTACTAAAGTCCCTATAGACTCTATTTTAGAATATCTTAGTAATGAACTAACTCAGCATGAATTACCTCTACCTATAAGTCACATTATTTCACTCACGAGTTTGTGCATTTGTGATTGTAAGTTTGTATTCAATGGTGAATTTTATCAACAAATTTTTGGCATGGCAATGGGAAATCCTTTATCACCATTACTCTCAAACCTGTATAAGGAATTCTTGAAAAACGCTACTTACCTAATATCATTCATATTCCTGTAAAGTGGTATCGTTACGTTGATGATTGTTTAGCTGTTCTTCCTGTCGGTATTGATGTAAATGATTTACTCTCTAAATCAAATAACCAAGTACCATCGATTAAGTTTACTCTAGAATTAGAAAAAGACAATTGCCTCCCTTTCTTAGACGTTTTGATACATAGAGAACCATTTCAATGTAAATTCATTATTTATAGGAAACCGACAAACAACCTAACTTATGTTCATTTCTTCTCAGGCCACCATCTTAATATAAAAATATAAATTTTTTCCTCTATGTTTTTACGAGCATTGCGAATTGTCAGTCCACAATATTTGGATCAAGAAATTGAATACATAAGAAAAATAGGGAAAGATTTATGCTATCCTTCACATATATTAGACATTTGTTAAAATAAAGCCCACAAAAAGTTTTATACTGTAAATAACACACAGAAAGAAAATTCTAAGAACATTCTCAGTTTGCCTTATTTTAACGGATTTGAAACCATTAAACCATTGTTAAAAGCTTTTAATGTCAACCTTGTTTTTTCCTATAATAACACACTAAAAAGAATGTTAATAAAAAATGGCCCCAAAGAAAGCAACAACATAATATATAAAATTCCATTAAGGATTGTCCCTCATTTGATCTCGGACAGTCCAGCAAAGGCTTAGAAGTAAAGCTAAGCCAGCATAAATATTCTGTAAAAACTGGGCAAAAATCTAATGCATTATTCATTCATTTAAGTGAAAATCATCACCGAATAAATTGGATTGATAGTTCAGTAATTGCAAGGTCAAGAGATGTCTTATCACGAAATCTTTAAGAATCTGCATTAATACAACTTACTTTTCATTGTGATTTCAATGTTAGTCGTGGCTTTTTTCATTTAGACCCTTGTATCTGTAACATGTTTAAGAATGACCTCAAAGATATAATTACTGACTTAAATAAAAACTAGTTGCCTTAGAGTTATTACTTTTTGTTGTAATGTATGTCTGTCATGTATTGTGAATATGGTTTTGTTTACCAAGTCC
>NC_061092.1:6183962-6196462 GCF_015104395.2 Macrobrachium nipponense | reverse complement strand
GATTCCTTGTTCACTAAAGTACCAGTACAGGACGTTCTTCAATTTTTAAGGGTAAAATTATCCCCCTATTCAGATCATTTCCCATTGGCGCTTGACAAAATAATAAAGCTAGTTGAATTATGTGCATCTAATAACGTATTTTCATTCGGGGAATCATTCTACAAGCAAAAATTCGGGTGTAGTATGGGTAGTCCTTTAAGTCCTGTTCTAGCCAATCTGTACATGGAATACTTTGAAACTACAGTAATAAAAAATGCAATAAAACCCAAAACATGCTGTGGATGAGATACGTGGATGATATCCTAACATTTTGGGGATAATAGGTGGGGGCAATTTCAATGAATTCCTCTCGAAATTAAACACATTAGTGCCCAGCATCAAATTTAAAGTTGAATGGGAAACAGACAACAAAATTCCTTTTCTTGATGTTTTAATAATCAGAGATACGAACAGAATAACAAAATTTACCATATACAGAAAACCAACGTTCTCACTTTCATACATTCACTACTTTAGCTATCATGACATTTCTATCAAAATAGGTGTAGCTAGTAACTTGTTCTTAAGAGCCTTACGAATTTGTTCCCCAGAATTCCTGGAAAAAGAATTTGAACTAATTCGCAAGCAACTTTCGTCTTTAAAATATCCTGACCATATAATTGAGAAAGCAATTCACAAGCTAACGTAATTTTCTACCGACCCCCTAAAGACAAGACAGAGATACACCCAACAATAAAATAATAATTCCCCACCTGGACACGATTAAGAGAATAACCAACCCCCTCGGAAAATCGAACCCTTTTGTATTTACTTACCCAAACACCTTAGCCAAATCCCTGATTAACGTCCAACAAAAGACATCTCCAAAGGACTCTGGGGTATACGAAATCCCATGCCAGGACTGTGACCAATCTTGACGATCGGATTTACGCGGTAAATCCCGCCTTCCCCAGAGATTTAATACAAACACAAACGGTCAGTTAGGTATGGACAACAGAACTCGGCTATCTTCAACCATATAAATGAACATAACCATAGAATAAACTGGAATTTGTCACGTGTATTATAGCAGCAACTGCCGGTACAAGAGTCAATGATGGAATCGGCCTTAATAACTAAAGAGAGGCAGGTAATGAACATCTCTAAAAGGAGGATGGATTTCGACACGATCGACAACGTCTTCATTCAACCAACCCTTAAGAAGATTAGAGGAAGATTATCAGCGGGGGTGACTTAAAATGGCTTGTTTGTGGATGGACCTCTTGGTATAAATACCACCTTTTCTGTGAACTTTTCTCATTCATCTACCTGAAGAGGGAGACAACAGTCTCTGAAATATAGTACTTTTTCTCTATTTTGGTGTTTTTATGGGCTCCTTTTATTAGATGGAACTCTGTTGTTACAGAACATTTTTACCAGTCATATATATATATATATATATATATATATATATATATATATATATATATATATATATATATATATGTATATATATATATATATATAGATATCCTTGCATCTAATGCACAACTCATTAATTCTCAGTTACGTTTCATGTAGTGAGCGTGTTCAAATCAATTATCAGGAATATCTACCTGCCTCAGTCAGTTTACACAGAAAGCCTCTACACACTGCGCCACTCACCTCCACCTCACACGGAAGAACGGAGGAAGATAAGTTGATGATAACATCATCAGGCATTCTCCCCAACGATTCATTGAACTAAAAGCTTTGTAGTTAAGTTTTGCTGGAACTCCTCCATCCTCCGCCATTTGAGAAACCGCAACTCCTCCTCATTTTGCGAAAGGCCTCCTCAGGAATGCCGAGAGAGATTTGTGTGCTCAATAATTGACTCCTGCGCCCTCAAACATTTCTCAAAAAAAAAAAAAAAAAAAAAAACACGAAAAAGCCGCCAAGAAGGACCGCAGGGGTAAACCTCTGTGTATTTGATTTGATCCTCTTGCTTTTTCGGGTACACGGAAAGAGTTGTGTCAACACGAGCCTTCCGGCAGTCGACGATGCCGGAAATTCCCCTGCCCCCCTCCCGAAAGGAAATCCCCTGCCCCCCTCCCCCACCCCTTATTCAATTGCATTAAAAGGTTAAATATTGATATTTCAAAAAACTAAAGAAAAATAATAATAAACTCAACATAGCTGGCACTGATTGCGTTTGTTTCCAAAACTCCTGAAAGCGTCGGAAATTTTAACAATATGACAGAAGGGTAACGGAACCTATATAAGTAACAATTTATTTTTCCTCCAGTACTAAATTTAATGAGCACCGCTAATCATTTACAAAGGAAGTTGCAACATTAGATAAACCAGCAAGCGTTAGTGAGCTACATAAAAACAAAACCAATCCAGATTTAGGTGGAATTAAAATATCGAAACCACAACTGTCGGGCTTAAATGACAAACCAAATCTGTAGGTTTGCCCTAAAAACAGAAAAGCTGGTGTGTTTGAGCGAAAATTCACTAGGAATATTCATTTAATTTCAAAACTTTCCCTGAAATTATTGGTATCTTAAAAGCCAAACCAATGTGAAAATCCAAAACTAAACGAGTTCTAAAAACTGACCAAAATTAATTTCCATCTTCCTTACAAACCAACTATATGACTTAGTTTTTCCTATAAACTGACCCACTCTTATTTTAGTTCGCCATAACTAAAACTAGTTCCACTTGTCTCCAATAACGAACCAAACATGTTTCAATTAGGCTAAAAAAACGAAACGAATTAAGTGTCCATTTGCCTTATAAAATGAACTAGAATAATTAATTTTTATCTTGATTAACGGACCGAACTCAAGTCTTGCCGCTCTTTTAAAGATGAAACCAGAACAGTTTTTAGTTTACCTGAAAAAGGGAATGAAACTATACTCTGTTTTTTTCCATCTGTCCATCCGCCTGTGGTGGTCGCGCATGGTAACACTGCGTCCCGGGCTTTAAATAGGTACGCTATGTCTAAGGTTTGTGTAAATAAAAGGTTATCTGGGTGTACATTTGCAACTGAAAAGTGTTTTAATAATTTACTGTATGCGAATTACACCGTTAATATTCGAAATAGGATATTATTTAAAGCCCGGGACGCAGTGTTACCATGCGCATACACCACAGGTGGATGGACAGATGGAAAAAGAAAGAGTATAGTTTCACTTTGCCTGTCAAAACGAACCCAAGCAGTTTCATTTTGACTTACGAGAAGAACCTAACTATGTTTCATTTTATCCTATAAAGAGGAAAATAAACAGCACCAGCTCGTCTTGAAAATAAAATATCAAAATGGTTTCAATCTCTTCCAAATATAAAATGCACAGAAACAATATGTTTACTTTAAGATGCACAAAACTCGATCCAGTCTCCACAAAACGCAAACACACACACACACACACACATACGAAGAGAGAGAGAGAGAGAGAGAGAGAGAGAGAGAGAGACCAAACACAGCTCCCTCCTTCAAATTACAAATATGCAAACCTCAGCCGGGCAAAAGAGGGTTTTATCCGCCATCTGTTGACACGGATGGGATTTTCCCTCACGCGGCTTCCAGAGGCAAAACCTGGATGATCTCTGGAAAGAAATGCTCAACTTGTCACTTACGGAATTCCTTAAAGTGCAAGTCCTCCTCAATTCGGTGGAGGGGGTGGAGGGTGAGGGGGGGGGGGGGGGGGGGGGGAGGGGGAACGTTTTCTGGCTAGACTTAACATGTGATTGCGTGAGTGTATGGTTGTGTTTTGATAGGTTTCAGAACAGGTTGTGATTCTACAATATAGTTCCGCGTTGAAGAGTTCCAGTTATATATATATGCAGCATTCATATGCCTGTCTGTGTTATATCTCTACTGGTCTTTACACGTAATGACCTACACACAAACACACACACACACGCACACAGAAAAATTCAGCTATATATGAAACGAGCCAAAGAGACCATTAACCCTGTAAGTAAACAATCACAGACTTTGGTGAAATATGTGAATGAAGAGATAAGGGAAAAACAACAAAATGACATATGCACACACACACACATATGAATATATATATATATATATATATAATAAATATTATATATATATATATATAAAGGTTTTTTGCCACGAAGGAAAAAATGAAAAAGCTTTTTCATTTTTCCTTCGTGGCAAAAAAACCTTTATTTATACATAGCATCACGTTTTATATACTTCGTGATCAAGTTACTCATATATACATATATATATATATATATATATATATATATATATATATATATATATATATCTGTATGTATGTGTGTGTACGCGTGCGTGCGTGCGTGCAATTAGAACATGTCCTGAAAAGACTTATCCCAAACAAATAGCGATATTCACACATGCTGGGCAACTGAGGCTCATAATTTTTAGCTCAGCTGGCCATTAGCCTAATGTAAGGAAACTTGATGCTATTCATGCATTACTTTCAGTGATTTTTCTCTCGGCATTTAGCCTCGAATTATTTACATTCCGTTGCTTTATGTTCTGGCGTAACGGCTGCTGTTATTTACCCGCAAAGGTTAATGCGTTAAAAGCTCCAAATCTGCTTGGAAATGCTTATATAGAGCAAAGTTCTCTTAAATGCAAATTTCTACGTGTTTTTTTTTTTTTTCAGTGGTCGAGTTTCCCCATCGTTGGCTAAGCTTAGGAATACTTTCCTATTGAGGAATGACATGGGAAGCTTATCATTATTATTATCATTTTCTTGCAGTTCTATTATCACAGGGTCTTCAGATATGGCAAATTATTATTGGCTATATCTCATATTACATATTTCGTGTTAGCAAGAGTAGCCTCATAGTCTCAAAAAATGGAAAAGAAGATCAGATAAATACGTGAATAAATGCGGAAACTTGGCTTAAGAGAGCAAAAACAGACCCATTTAAGAACAGAGTGCGTCTATCAGTCAGATTACCTTAAGAAAAGAGTGGAGAAAGAGTGAGATGTTCTACGGAATGATGATGATGGCCTCCCATAATGAGCAGATTATGCAAACGACCCTGTGTACCTCCTTATAAAGGAGGATTCTAGGCCTCTCTCTCTCTCTCTCTCTCTCTCTCTCTCTCTCTCTCTCTCTCTCTCTCTCTCTCTCTCTCTCTCTCCTGACTACCTACGGTATATTAGCATTTTGAGGAAGCTACCGACGACCGATAATATACAGGAAATATGATCTGGTTTTAGCTTGCAAGGTAGTCTGCGAAGAAGAGTAACAAATTTTATTTTTATGACGAAAGCTCATTTCACTTCTATGAGTAAGTGTCCCCTTCAATTCTCTCTCTCTCTCTCTCTCTCTCTCTCCTCTCTCTCTCTCTCTCTCTCTCTCTCTCTCTCTCTCTCTCTCTCTCATATCCATGTGAAATCTGACAAGATCGAGAAATGGTAGAAGCGATTCTCTCTTCGTGCTAAAAGAAAGGATGATAAAACAATGATAAAAAAAAGGCTATTTGACCTTTTGAGAATTTAAAATAATGGAACACTGCAAAATTTCAGAGGTTAGGAACACTCTCAGCGACCTAGTTTTTTTCTAAACCCTACGCATGGTTACAATGTCAACTAACATAAAATTCGTACCCAGATTAATCTCGAGTTTCTATACAGCAAATCGACTAACCAATCGACTCACCTAAGACAAAATCCGCCGTGACTCACACTAGACACCGATAGTCTTCGAGGGGTTTGTAAAGGATAATATGATTAAGGGTTCCTCCCCATACACCTGCTAAATGGGGTTAAAACTAATTACTGTCTTTGTACTTCTGGCTAGAAAAAAAAAAGTGGGGGGGGGATTCTTTAATTACGTGAACGCTGTAAATATACAGCAAAATATACCAGAGAAAACAAGAAAAAATTTGTATCCAGCAATCACATAAAAAAAGGTTGATTAAAATTCCCAATTTTCTCCAATTGGCTGCTTAAAACATCAGAAACCGTACTGGCATAAGGCCAACTTACCCTAAAAAAATCAAACTAGTTTTCCACATTAGTGTCCAGAATTTTTATGTTAATAGAAAAGAAATGCTAGATATAAGATGCAGACAGGCAAAACTTACTAAGCTGTACCTGACCTGTTCCCCTTGACAACATTAACAAGGATTCTAAATTTATCAATGACTGGATTTATAAGCTTAACAACATTATAATACGTAAAATCTCAATTATAAGTGTTGTAACTTTATATGCCTATTTAAGTATACGAACTGACCAAGGGGTACGGCTCAATCTATTTAACAGATAACCAGGATTATGACAATTTGTACCCGATAATAATTAAAAAACTTACGGACAAATCTAAGAATTAATTGTCAGATCTTGGTGGGTAAAATACACCCATAAACCCTTATAGATGAGAATTCTCTTTACTCGATAATAAGAGGGCAATATTTCCATTTTACTCTCCATCAGAAGAGATTCACAGAACACCCAACTTATCAACAATTTATGATAAGTATATACAATGTGGAAATAGTTTATGACCAGGTAAATCGCACTTCATTAATGAAGAGGATACAAGTCAAATAACATAACTTATGTACTTCATACAATATTTGTAATGAATAGAATCACACTCCAGATATTGGCACTGAAGAAGTGCCAGGATTATTCATTTATGAAGAGCTCACTTCATCAACGGCCATGTTAATGAAACAGATAGCACTGTAGATTATTAATGAACTTCATTTAACACTGAAGGGGATCACACACCACATCATGTTATGAGCAAAGCCTAAGGCACTGGGGAATAATAACATGATACAAATCACTGCGACGAAATCGAAGGAGATTCGAAGATTTTCAAAGATGTCATAGAATCAAAGATTTTCAAAGATTTAAAGATTTGTCAAAAAATTAAGAGAATCAAAGATTTTCAAAGATTAAAAGATTTTTAACGATTCAAAGATTTTCAAAGATTTAAGAGATTTTTCAAAACTTTCAAAGGTTCAAAGATTTTATAGTAAACTCAAGCGACCCTTTCCGGGGTATGGAAGTAAATTCAAGAAATACAGAAAATACAAAAATATAAACGAATTTTTTTTTCCGCTCGTCCTCAGTATGCTGATACATTAGTGTTCTATTGCTATAATAGTATATGTATATATATATATATATGATATATATATATATATATATTATATATATTTATATATATATATATATTCATGCTCATTCTCACATCTGAACAGGAACGACCACAAGCAACAACTGCAATTAACGACCTTTCTCCAACATTTGTGACGTTCCGTGAGCAGACGGGAAGTTCTTCCTTTATCAGGAAATAAAATCAAACTCTAATAACATTAACAACACTTGAACTGCGTATGTTTTAATGTCCACAAAAGTCTAAAGAGACATCAAACGCATAATTAAAATGTGCATATTATTAGTCCAAACACACAGGGGGATACGAGAGAAAGAGAGACTAATTCAAAGGGGAAATAATCAAACACAACAGCATATATCAAAACGCGATGAAGCAATAACTGAGATACAACTCGATCAACACGAACAATTCCACGAAGGACGTTTAAATTGTTTAAATTGCAACATGAATGCGCGCGTGTGATCTCTCTTACTTTTATCTCTTAAAGCATCCACCCGCCTAACAGACCTTCCTTCCCCTTCCCTTCCCACCACCCATCCACCCCCCCACAAACGACCCCTGGAACCCTTTCGTTTGTGACGCCCCTAAATCGGACGAGGCTTCTTTTTGTTCTCATTTCGTTCTTTTGTGTCAAAGCTGTGGAGAGTGACCTTTCAGTGACCCTTCCTCCGTCCTGTGCGGCGAGGTTCTGTTTCAGCAAAACAGAGCCCACGCTGTCCAGTAGAGAGAGAGAGAGAGAGAGGAGAGAGAGAGAGAGAGAGAGAGAGCGGGGGAGGGAGGGGAGAGGAGTTTCGCTTTATCTCAGTTCAGTAAAGTGGAAACATCGGACGTATACATCATCATAGAGTCTCTCTCTCTCTCTCTCTCTCTCTCTCTCTCTCTCTCTCTCTCTCTCTCTCTCTCCATAAAGGTGAAATCAGCATTCGTTTACATGGAATTGAACTTATTTAAAACCCAACGTAGAACGTCAACGCTGCCAGGATACGTCGGATGCGGTAGAGAGAGAATGTTTATATAAAAAAAAAAAAGGAAGTTTAATGTACTAAAGAGGATCATGTATGTCAGGTGGGTTGCTCCGGCCACTTTGTAGCCTTTCGCCGTGCCACGAAAGTAATTGTTCCCCCCAAGCCGCCCCTCCCCCTTTTTTCTAAGTACTCGTATATACGTAGCTCTTTTTTTAAGCTTCTCATAAACTCTACAGCCGTGTTTCTGAATTTTCAAATTACAAATAATTTGCTTAGATGAAATCCCCGACTCATTTTCTAAGGTCATTACATGAATATTAGAATTTAAAAAACCAATTACCCATTCTCTCATATTTAAAAAAAAATCCATTTAATGATAACAGCGTTTCTATCAAATTTCAAGCCAAATTTTTCCAAAAAGTTAAGTGTCTCCTGAGCAAAACTTCTCGATGGAAAAACTTAAGATTTTTTAAAGGTTTCTGACACGTCTGATTTGCCGAGATACACACATGCATCACAAGCCAATTTGTCCTGTATATTCATAAAGTTAAATTTCATCTCTGCAGAGCTGCCGGGAAGAATTTGTACTAAACCTGACCAACAATGACGCAGCAGGAAATCAGTTTAATAAAATGTTCGAATAATCATTAACGTCACATGCATATTTTGCAGGCAAAATTTTCATAGAAATCTCACCCTTACAATCGAAAACCATTCAGTAATTAAGAAAACTCACACCAACAAAAAGGCTCCTTATATATGGAAGTTCAATTGATAATGTCATTAGCAAAACTGTAATATGGAGAGCTGTCCTTTACATCAGAAACACAAAAAAATGCCAATGGACGGAACTTGTTAAATGTAGTAGGTTACGATTAGGTAAAGTGTATAGCAGCTTGGAAAGCTCTATGTTGTGAAATGAAAGGCAGTGACAATTAAATGGAAATTTATATCTTATTTCAACTGGAGACAAAAAAACGACCCCACACTACGTATGTGATGACGCGATTCGCGTCTACCGATCTTGAAAAGGTCCCATTCCACCTGGGTATAGTAGATTCACATCAACCGTACATCTGATGTCTAGGTCAGTCCCTAACGACGCTCCTGATTGGCTGTTGATAAGCCAGTCACAGGGCTGGAAACTCTCTCTCTCTCCCGAGAGTTCCCATAGGCAGGATGTATGTTCCACCTCTCCTGAGGGATACGTCTTTCAAAAGTATCCCCCAGGAGAGGTGGAACATACATCCTGCCTATGTGAACTCTCGAGAGAGACTGAGAGCTTCCAGCCCTGTGATTGGCTTATCAGCAGCCGATCAAGAGCGTCGTAAGGGACTGGCCTAGACATCAGATGCACGGTTGATGTGAATCTACTATAGTTGTCATAACAAGGTAGTAATGGTCATATATCTCCTTGACGAACATGTGTATCACAATACACTATTTACAAAGAACAAAAAAAAAAAGGAAGTAAGATTTAGGCCAAAGGCCAAGCACTGGGACCTATGAAGTCATTCAGCGCTGAGATGGAGATTGACAGTACAAAGGTTTGAGAGGTGTAACAGGAGGAAAACCTCAAAGCAGTTGCACAATGAATCAATTGTTAGGAGAGGATGGAAAGCGAGATGGAAGACAGAGAATATGAAAGGAGGTACAGTAAAACGAAAGAAAGGTGTTGCAGCTAGAGGCCGGAGGGACGCTGAAAAGAACCTTATTAAGTAATGCCTACAGTGCACCGCATGAGGTGCACTGACGACTCTACCCCCATACGGGGGTAGCTTAAATATGTAAATATTTTTAAAAAATCATAAAAACGCACGAAGTGGCTATAAAAGTAAAGTGTTAAGCAATTTTATGGGGCAGGTTTTAAAGAAAATGTTTTAGGAGGTTCGAGCAAAATAAATGTTCATAAATGAAAGTGTTTCAGGCTTAGGTGGATTTACATCAATGTCTCAGGTGTTATAGAAATAGATTTCACTGAATGTTCATAAAATTGCTGGCATTAACCGGTCATAAAAAATAAAAGCTTCAGCTGTCTAATAAAATGTAAGAAAATGTCGTAGCAAGAAAAAAAAGTCCTTAAAGGGGTCATAAAAACGAACGCCTCAAAGGCCAAAGAAACAAAGGGCGCCGGGGAACCGTACTACAAAGGCCACAGCTGACCGTAAAGCAAAAGCCTTAATAAGCCATAAAAGAGAGGCCCTAAGATGTTAAAAAAAAATGAAAAGACTTGAGTAACAATAAACAATACCCATAAAACAAAGGCATTAGGTGGCAATGCAAACAAGTGTCCCCCCCCCCCCCCCCCACCCCCCCAGCCACCCGACCAGTCAGATTTAAGCGGGCAGCTGGTTTTATTCTACCCAGTTCATAAAAAGGTAAGGGTCACCCCCCAAAAAAAAAAATCTTAAATTGGCTCTGTTAATTTAAATGATTTAGCATCAGTTAAAATGTAACTATACCATAATAAAACCCAAAACACGTTAATTTAACATTTATTTCTAATTCTTGAAAATATAAAATACCAAATTAAATTGAGAGCATTATAAATAATGACTGTTTTTCCGTCTCCCGTACAAACTTAACCCACTGTGTGAGTTGACAGCATCAACATAAATGAAGAGGCATTTAAAATTCGGAAATTACCATCCAAAAGTCTTATATCTTATACGTTTTCTGTTCACCATTCTCATTCTGTAGATGTCTATGTTCACGTGCCTTTATCGTGAAGAATACGAGGTTACTGCAAATACAGTCATTGCCTTCATCATAACGATAACAATCATCATTTTCATAATACTTGCACACTATTCGAAATCCTCAACTTCTCCAAGTTAGCTCTTCGATACCGCTGCAAGCCGAATGGACTTGGTCAGTACAATAGCGTATCTAAATCGGTAAGGATAAAGAGAGAGAGAGAGAGAGAGAAGAGAGAGAGAGAGAGAGAGAGAGCGCGTACTTTAAACCCAACAGGTGTTGCTGGTTGGCTCTTTGGCACATGTGACCGACCCACATTCTCGCAGGCGTCAGCAAAAATGCTGCGACAGACAACCGTCGTTTTGGTCAGTCTCCTATCTCTTTCTTTCTCCATCTCGTGCGCACACGAACGCGCGCTCGCGCATGCACGCATACACATAAACATACACTCACATACACTGACACATGCAAAAATAAAAAAAAAAAATTTATCACCAGTTCACTAGAACGATAAGAAAATTATAAACAAAAACACGGAAAGACTTTTTTATTAATATAAAATACTAATTCCTTAGGAATTACTAATGTTATCTTTTAGACATAATAATACACAATGTTCTTGTCTATTAATTAACAAGATGTGTCTGTTGTTAACAAGTAAGCAAGGTCAATGATACCTCGAGCTCTGACGACCCGGAGGCGGCTTTAAGTTCTTTTAATGCTATACTTCATCGCATTGGATTTCAATTCTTGTTACCTATGGCTTAAGGACGAGTTTAATATCAGTAGATGTCATTCTCTGAAGGTTGCGTTTCCATGAATATGATAGTGCGCTTATAATTTTTTTTCCCTGAGATGTAATTGAAAAATGTGACTCGCTCTGACATGAATGCTTTTGTTTTGTATGGTGTTTTAACGTTGCATGGAACCAGTGGTTATTCAGCAACGGGACCAACGGCTTTACGTGACTTTCGAACCACGTCGAGAGTGAACTTCTGTCACCAGAAATACACATCTCTCACACCTCAATGGAATGCCTGAGAATTAAACTCGCGGCCAAGGTGGTGGCACGCCAACACCATACCGGCCACGCCACTGAGGCGCTTTCCGAGATTAATGTACGAAGGGATTCTAAGCACATGTAATCATCTACTGTAACTTTGTATAAGTTAAGCTACTGAAGATTTATCGAGTCTTGGCACCCTGGAAATTTTAGGATCTGAAAATTAACCCAAAGGAATTACGTCTGGTTAGGTCAAAGAAACTTACGTTACAACACTGAGGAAATACGTATCTTTAATACATCCTTTTGATCTTTTGCCGTGATTCAAGCAAAATTACTGAACTAACATCAACACAATTTATTATCGTAATTGCAAATACGTAAAAGTTTTTATCACAACTCCTCTGTTTATTTTAACCCTACACATTTACAATTAACTCTGGACTGCGTTTTCCTTGTCAAATATCTCCGTTTAGCATTCATTCATTCCTAACATCTCTTCTCTATGACATCAGTTAAACACAGACATCACCCACATTTATAAAAGCAGCAAACTCATCAATGTCAGTTTTATTCTTATATTCAGCCAGGCACTTTGCAGATATGTAGTCCCTTTAAATGTTTCACACAATTTCATCATAGTAGACATATGAACAACAAACAATTCCTCCGCTAAAAGTAAGTAGCTTTCCCTCTATTAACACTTCCTTACTGATATTAGGTAATTTT
>NC_061092.1:6171462-6178962 GCF_015104395.2 Macrobrachium nipponense | reverse complement strand
CGAGACCGAGAACTGGATTCCAATTTCTCACATCTAATACATTTTCATACAATCGCACTTCACCAGAAAATGAAAAGAAATTTATGCCACTTCAGATTTCGCGGAATTATTTTTCGCAGATTTTTTCTTTTTTCGTCGGCTGGGGGCTGGAGATTTTAGAAAAAATAGTCTAAGATTACAATTGTTACAATGGACTTTATAACGGAACTGACTTTCACGAAAAATAAGTGGGCTATTTCCTTCCTTGCCCAAGTCGTTTGCTAGTTTTGTTCGTTCTGGCTAAGTCTACACTCTCTTTGCGATTTCATTTACTTTGCACAGATGTTTTAAACAATATTAATTTACCTAACATTCTTCCCCTTTAAGGAGATTAATCGTACCTATTATGGTGACATTTAATTCCTGAATAACGTGTTCCCCGCATTAGTTGGATCTGATTTTCTTACCGTGTTCATTTTCTTCATCTCAAAGTTCATAAAAGCCTCCTTCATATATATGTATGTATGTATACATTATATATACATGTGCATATATGTGTGTAGATATAAACATATACGTATAATAAAATGTATATAAAAACACACAAACAGGCATATATATATATATATATATATATATATATATATATATATATATGTGTGTGTGTGTGTGTGTGTGTGTGTGTGTGTGTGCATATATATATATATATATATATATATATATATATATATATATATATATATATATATATATATATATATCGTATATATACGTATATATATGTATATATATATGTATATGTATATATATACATATGTATATATATATACGTATATATATATATATATATATATATAATATATATATATATATATAATGTGTGTGTATATATACCCATACTTCACTACGAAAAAGGAAATTTGACTCAACAATCCATTATTTCTTTCGAAGTTTTTTCTTGCAGACACCCTTGTTCTTTCCCAAACCGATTAGGCTACAAAGATTCTGGTGATAATCTTTGCTTCACCTACACTGAATCGATGCACCTCTTATTTCTTCAGGCAGTCACCCACTCATCCATTTGATCTACTCCCGAGTACTCTGGGCGGATCAACCATTTTCATTCCTCCGCTGCCCATACTAACATGCAATTCAACGGGGTTACTTTTGACCCTCGCCTCCTTCCCCCTGTCAACATTCAATCTCTGCTTCCTGAACTCAAAATCATTTTCAGTCTTTATACCTACAGGGTTTGCCCTCAGTATCATCAGCTAATACTGTAATCATCACCATACATGCAATTGGGTAAACAGATCCGGGGACAACAAGCGATTCTCTTAGACTCCCTTCATACCGTATCCATGAGCAAGTTGTAATTTCATCATAAGAATGTCTAAATCTCATAGTACACAAATTACATTTTGAACCATACAAACAACTCTCTCCGCATTAGTTGTACTCCTCAATGATCCTCCCCTTACTCCCAGTTGAGCTCATTAAATGTGCAAAGGTGCAAGTCTGTTTACCTTAGCACACGAAATAATAATAATAATCGTCATGCATTCCTATAGACGTCTATGCGCATATAACAAAAAATTATAAGTAGGCAAAGAGGAATAAAAATTATACATAAACGAAAAAGAGAAAAAAAAGTAATGCCTACAGCTAAAATCACACTGTTACATATTCATGATGGAATCGAAATAGGTTGCATAACCTGACCAAGCAATGCGAGACGCACAGTTCAATAAAACTATCCAACGACAGACGACCACAATATCGATGATGGCCAGAGACGTAGTATATCTTGCGAGTTATTTAATCCAGTAAATCGTAAATTGCGCCGACGACAGTATAGTATCAGCAAACCCAAGATCACGAAATGCAAGATGATAACAGTTTCTTTGTTTGTATGGTGTTTTTACGTTACATGGAACCAGTGGTTATTCAGCAACGGGACCAACGGCTTTACGTGACTTCCGAACCACGTCGAGAGGGAACTTCTATCACCAGAAATACACATCTCTCACACCTCAATGGAATGCCCCATAATCGAACTCGCACCCATAATCGAACTCGCGGCCAACGAGGTGGCACGCCAACACCATACCGACCACGCCACTGAGGCGCAGAAGATAATACCAGTAAACTTAAGTCATACGAGCTTTCTATCCAAGTGACGATAACTTGGATAGATTATCGAAGACAGCATAAACGCTACTAGACTGACAATAAATAATGAAATAAATCAATGAGCAATTAATTAATGCATACAGCTGATGCAACAACTTACCTTACCGTGCTGTAGCAAACCCTCAGTCATTCGCGGCAACTTTACACACAAAATAACACGTGCGCTTAAACGATAACACTCCCCTTCATGAACGCGCTTTCCTTCGTAACACGCCGCTCTTTACAAGAACACACAACAAGCGACCGATCACTTCGGATTCACTCCAAATAATGTATTGTTTATATTTCACCATTCACACAAGGATACTGGTTTACTCCCTCACTGAGACTTACAAGCATAGTAGAAGGCTCGACGCTCATCTGTTAACAAGCGTATTGTATTGGTGGTTTCCAACCCGGAAGTACGGTAACAATTGGGTCTTTATCTACACGGTGGCCATATTAAGCGATAGCATTATTATTATACTTGACATAATAGTCTGTTATTCCACCATTAATGCATTGGAGGTTATTATTAAATTAGACGTACTTTAAAAAATTTATTCAGTAATATGATCCCCGATGGAAAATGGCAAATAGTTTCTTAGCGAATATCTCATATTATCTAGTTATCGTATTGTACGCTGAGAAAATAAACAAATTCTCAGTCAAGATGAGCATCCAAGTGCGAAGAGCAGTATCGAGATAATATCCGTGCTAGAGTGCTATCACACAACGATAAACACAGAGGGACTGTGTCAAAAAACAAAGCAGAGAGGAGCTGGTGAATGAATGTATGCCATAGACACCCGGATCTGTGAGTAATTCATAAAACTGTTTCTTGATAAAATGTGGTTCGGATCCCACTATAAGCTGTAGGTCCCGTTGCTTGGTATCCAATTGGTTTCTAGCCACGTAAGAATATCTAATCCTTCGGGTTAGCCCTAGGAGAGCTGTTAATCAGCGCAGTAGTGGTCTGGTTAAACTAAGATATACTTGACTTTTTTTCCCTTGAAGGCTTGAGTGATCTTATGAAATATTTAGACTGTCAAATCAAGCACTGGGGCACTCGCCCATTCAGTGCTTAGGATTGAAAAAGAGGGAATTGGAGTGGTTGGACAGCAACATAAAGCAGATGAAGTAACATTAATCTAAAGTTAGAACCGAGAGAAACCCCCACCAGTTGCACTAGTAATAGTTACAGAGGTTGGGCACCAAGATTTAAGAAAGGAGGCAGGAATGAAGGTAAAGCTTAAAAAATGGGTGCAGTTAGGGGCCGAAGGAACAATGCAAGCACTCTTTAGTAATGCCTACAGTGTATATATCATGCCATATCAGGTACACTGACAGCACTAAGGCCCCCATCCCCCTACATGCCCTCCTTTGTTTGTTTATATGGTGTTTTTACGTTGCAATGGAACCAGTGGTTATTCAGCAACGGGACCAACCGGTTTACGTGACTTCCGAACCACGTCGAGAGTGAACTTCTGTCACCAGAAATACACATCTCTCACTCCTCAAATGAATGGCCGAGAATCGAACTCGCGACCACCGAGGTGGGACGCCAACACTATACCAACCACGCCACTGAGGCGCATGCTCTCCTTTGAACGGAATGGAATGGAATATAAAATTTAGGTCAAAGACAAAGAGCTGGGACCCATGAGGCCATGCAGTGCTGATAAGCAAACTGAGATTAAAAAGGTTACAAAGGTGTAACAGGAGGAAAAACTGTTGTTAGGAGAGAGTGGAAAGAAAGACGGAAGAAAAAGAATATGAATTGGAGTTGAAGTATATCTTAGTTTTACCAGACCACTAAGCTGATGAACAGCTCTCCTAGGGCTGGCCCGAAGGATTAGATATTTTTACGTGGCTAGGAACCAATTACCTAGCAACGGGACCTACAGTTTATTGTGGGATCCGAACCACAATAAGCTGGTGATAGAAATTAATTTCTATCACCAGAAATAAATTCCTCTGATTCCGCGTTGGCCGAGCCGAGAATCGAACTTTGGACCACCGGATTGGTGGCCGAGTGCTAAAACCACTCGTCCAACAAGGAACTACGAATTGGAGTACAGTGAATGGAATGAAGGGAGTTGAAGCTGAGGGCAGATGGGACGCTGCAAACACGCTTCAGTAATGCCTACAGTGCGCCATGTCAGGTGTACGGACGGGGGCACTAATCCACCTTAAGGACTTCTTACCTTTGGAACTTCCCGTTTAGAAAAGTCAGCCGACCACAGGATGGTTCCAAATCGTCTCCACTGAGCCAACCAGGTTCCGTTCAGTAACTGTTCCCCTTTATTAAGGTCCTCTGTGTTTAGAAGGTTATTTGAGAGTTGAACACGCGTAGAGAAGCTGATATTTGCCAGCACTGTGTAGGTGGTTGTTGAAGAGATTATCAGAGCTTAGGAATGCTCACAAGTTTGTCATACTGAAGTCTAGCTTAAAGCCTGATTTTAGTTGCACGCGTCACTGTATTATTGAAATGTCAAACATACCTGATCCCTTGGTCAGCTGAGCTCCTTCGACTCTCTCTCCTCTGGCTATCATCATTATTAATACCTTCTTCATTCGCTTCACTTAATTCCTTTTACTCCAATCATTGCTAAACGGATTAATATGAAAAGCTATTAAGAAACAGTTCTTTCCTATTAACCTATACTTATGTATTAACACGAGCAAGCAAAGTAATAAGGCTTTACCAGATATTCTGACACGTTCATTTTCTAATCTTCTACATGACAGGCAAAAAAAAAAAAAAAATGGCCAGGGGCCCTACATATTGACAAAACTCTTTCTAGAATAATATAATGTACGGTTATCAGTTTGTTTGTTTATTTATATGGTGTCTTTACGTTGCATGGATCCGTTGGTTATTCAGCAAAGGGACCAACGACTTTACGTGGCTTCCGAACCACCCCGAGAGTGAACTTCTATCCCCAGAAATACGCATCTCTAACCCCTCAGTGAAATGCCCTAAAATCGAACTCGCGGCCACCGAGGTAGCAGGCCAAGACCATACCGATCACGCCACTGAGGTTATCAGTTGCAAGAGATATCTATTGTGAAATTCTTGTTTACGAAAACGGGACATTACAAATAGACTCGCGTAAAGTACGTCATCTTTAAATGGCTTTTCAGAGGTTATCGTTATTAATTAGGATAATCAGAATAATAAAAGAGCGGTTAATATAAACCTTTTTACATATGAAGGACTTTCATCTTCATATGAATATTCAGAGAGCGAGTAACGTTATATGTTATATAAGAGGAGTAGATTGCACAAGTTAGTCCCATATGGAGGACCTTTAAAAATAAAAAGCTTTCATCTTCATCATGTTAAAAGGAACCAGTAACGTTACGATGGTGGATGCAGGAAGTCTGTTGATCAAAACTATTAAAATGCCAGTGACCAGCAGCTCTCTATTTTCTCCGATTCATTTTATTCTAATTATTTTTGTTTGCCATTTACTGTTTCGGGAAATCGTAATGAAACAGGATTTGGCAAAGAAATTCTCACTTTTATTGTTTCGTTCATAACATTACCTCCGTCAGCGCAAAACCGTCATCACAATTCGAAGACAGTTCCACAACGCGCCACCAGATGACACTGGAGTGTCGCTTCAGGGCTGCCCTCTGAGCTCTGACTTAGTCGTCATAACCTCTTGAAGCAAGGAAGCGAGAGATATCTGCTGACCTTTTCTCGTATTCAGGCTCGGCATCGCAACATTAACGAGAGGCCCTGAACTTCCATTCTAGTAGGTTTTGATGGCAGCGATGAATGCAGGCAAGATGTGTGTGTGTGTGTGTGGACGCTGGCCCTCTCTCTCTTCTCTCTTGCATAAGATGAAATTCGCTGACATGACTGGAACCCCGATTTGAAATTATCTTTTAACTCTATCCCCCCACCACCTACACGGGCAGTCTCTCTCTCTCTCTCTCTCTCTCTCTCTCTCTCTCTCTCTCTCTCGGAAAGGCTGTTGGTTGGTTTTCTCTCCCACACTGCCCTTAAAGAAGAAGTTCTCGTTTCGGTTCCCCGTTGAAGTTGGAGATCTCAATGGGAAGGAGAACTCCATGGGCCTTAGTCGTCTATGGACTAATAAGGTCTACCTCGTGCTTCTTGCAGCGAGAGAGTGGCCGAGGAGAAGAATTATCGGGCTGCTCCAATCCTTAAGAGAGGGCCAATCCTTAATAAGAGAGGGCCAATCCTTAAGAGAGGGCCAATCCTTAAGAGAGGGCACACTTCGTTGACGCACAGTGAAATCATTCTTCACTCCACTGACTCATCGATGAAGGCTAGTCTATTCAGGTCATTCATTGCAGAATATTGTTCCAATAAGTCTGTTCACCGAATGACTTTGTGCTACTTAGGAGTATGCTGGGTTAATAAATTTATTCTCTACGAAATGCTGCTCTGCAATGTTTATTCAATATCAAATAATGCAACAGTTATGGTAAATCCGTGCATAACCTTATTCCACACAGTTTAAACATTGCAAAATGAATCTTCATTAAGTTCAGTCCTTGCAAAATTTTGCTCCAAAATCTACACATTGCAAATTGGATCTTCGCCAAGTTCAGTCCTTGCAATTTTTTATTTTATTTTATGAGAAATAATAATCCAACTATTTTATTCATTACGAAATAACGACCAACAATGTTATTCATCGCAAAAACAGATCTGGTAATTATATTCGGTAGCTCTTAAATAGTTGCATTCTTCTAAAAATATCGCTACATGGTTAAATCCTGGCAAAATAACGCCCTACGAACTTAATTCATCGCAAAATAAGGCTCCGCCTTGTCGCCTTGTCTAATCAACCAAAAATAATATATTCCATTACGTTTATTAGTAGCAAAATAACGCTCCGTTAAGTTTAATTCATCCTCTACAAAATAACGTCCCGCTAAGAGTATATTACAGAAATACATAATTAAATTCACCCACTACAAAATAACGTTACACTAAGTGTTAAGTACAAAAAAATGCATAAATAAATTCATCCACTCTGATATAAAGCTCCGATAAATTTATCCATATTGAAATTATATTATTTAAGTTTATTCATGGCATAACAACGCTCCATTAAGTGCATTAATAACAATATAAAGCATTCATTAGTCTTAGTAAAATACAGAATTGCTAAATATGTTAATCGAAAAGCTTTATATATATATATATATATATATATATATATATATATATAATTATTATAATATATTATATATATATGTATATATATATATATAATATATATATATATATATATATTATATATATATATTATATATATATATAAATAATTCCGTTGGTATATTCATACAAAAATACCTTTCTCTGCT
>NC_061092.1:6141462-6166462 GCF_015104395.2 Macrobrachium nipponense | reverse complement strand
TTAATTTTTATCTTAGTATTATTATTTCATGGCACTCTGTCGTGAACAATCCCAAATAATATATATATATATATATATATATATATATATATATTATATATATATATATATAATATATACATATATATTTATGCTTAAAAAATCACATTAGATGCACGTGACTTCATAAATAAGCGAATTCCACATGAAAATGATAGTCAGAAATCCAAGCGCTTTCCTCTTTACTTGACAATGTCTGAGTAAAGACGAAAGCGCTTGGATTTCTGACTATCATTTTCCTGTGGAATTCGCTTATATATATTTATGTGTGTGTGTGTAGAGACAGGGACACAGAATCTTTATCAACCAACCATGGCTTAGGAGGTCTCAGGTTAGTTCCAGAATGTGCAAAATGCCCCCTTCAGGTTCGTCTCCACCTAATGTATAGCATGCTGGAGCGTGAAGCTGGAAATTCCAGTGTCGGGGACTTCTTTAGTCTAAGCTTAGTCTAAGCTTACTAAATGTAAAGTTTTTTTTTTTTAATGCTTAATACTCTTTGAGTTTTAGTTCTTAGCGTTCTCGGACTGTGTTGAATAAACCTTTCTGCGATGTTTACACTCCTGTCTATCAATTTCACAATTTTCAACTTCTTCTTCTTCTTCTTCTTCACGGCAGATTCGTTTTGATTGCGTACTTGGCAATGGTGTCGTCAATGACTTCTCTCCTATTGATCTGAGTTGCAAAGACGTGACAGTTCATCTAGATAGAGGTAAAATATCTCTCTCTCTCTCTCTCTCTCTCTCTCTCTCTCTCTCTCTCCTTGCCATCAGTCAGGCTTATTTTCTCCTCTCGGCTGATCCATCAAAAGGAAAAGGCTGTTTTTTTTTTTCCCGATCTCCTCTCGACGGTCTTGGTGGTGGTATATGTGTGTGTGTGTATGTGCAGCTCTCACATCCGTCTGGGACTTATTTCGTAATTAGTTGTGTTTATCGATACTGCAGACGTTTGAAGTCCGGGATTTCTCAATGTAACTCGTTGTATTTGACCGGCGCGGTACGAAACCCGCTATATATTTTCGTTGGACGCACCCTATACCGAGGTGTTACGATAAAGACTTTTTTTATGCCTGCTTCATTTTGAAAGAAGCAAAAGTGAAGCCCTTTTCGGGGTGCCACTGAAACACATTTTTCATTCACCGTCATTCGTGAGTAAATTTTTTTTTACTTATCGATAAGTTTGTTTCCCACTGCTTGACACTTCGTCGCCAGATTTGTCTATCAATCAATCGAACACATTTCAGGGGAGGTGGGCTTGCTCTTAATACGAGCCAGTACCACTAATCCTAATTTGGAAGATCTCAGGTGGATTCATCTTCATTTACTTCCAAGACTTCCCTTCAAGCATATGAACAGATGATAAATTCGTTCACTCAATTTGCTCCTGATCCACTCATCCTATTCGTCTCGTGATTCATCAGATCTTTCCTCAATTACTTCTTTTAGATTCTTCCTTTTCTTGATATGCTATTCCCGTCGACAGTCCGTATTTCCTGGGCTATATTATTATGTGGGAAATTCAGCTTGACTCGGTCCATCCAGCCTGACAGCGCGTATGTAATATTTGGCTAATTACTTCATTTTCCGCTGCAGTCAGTTAATTCAAATGTGATGACCATTATTTAAAAAAAATGGATCAGCATAATTATAAAGTAAACTCATTGTCATAACTATACTCTAACTCTGAAATATGAGTTTACAAATATTTTCCATTCATAGAAGGCTCTCTAGGAACAGAGCCATTTTAGGAATCCGAAGAATATTTGAACAAATGCAACTAAAGCATCCGAATTTGCTCGTAAAAAAACTCTTAATGGAAACATTTCTTTAAAACTAAGTACGTATATATACTATATATATATATATATATATATATATATATATATATATATATATATATATATATGTGTGTGTGTATGTGTATGTATGTTATGTATGTATGATATATAACATATGTTATACATATGCATATATAAATGTATATGTATATATAATACATAAATATATATTGCATATATAATTATAAATGTATATGTATATACATACATAAATCAACTACATTAATTAAATTCTCTCTCTCTCTCTCTCTCTCTCTCTCTCTCTCTCTCATATACACACACAGAGTCTACATTGTACAGTCTACAATATTACGACTTTTCACAGAAGAAAAACTTCGGAAAATTCGAAAACAAAAGGACTCAGATCAGACAATTTGACAGCAAGGTGGTATACATTCACTTCCCCCCGTCACAGCATGCGTCCCCAATCCTCTAATTATGGCTGATCTTGAAACTTTCCCTTCTTTTAAAAAACGTCCTGTTCCCTGTCCGCCATTCATGAACTTCCGACGAATGTTCGCACCCTTAGTAGTCAAGTTCAGTCGTTTCAGACGCCTCGCCTCGCTAGTGCCTTTGCCTTTGCCAAGTATCTCAAAGGCCAGGGTGGAAGCGTCGGGGAATCAGAATGTGAGAGAGGGAACGCAACGTGGAGGGGAATGATAGGCCATAACTCTACGGGGACTGAATTGTAATGAATGTAGAATTCAGGCTAAAGGCCAAGCACTGGGACGTATGAGGGCATTCAGCGTTGAAACAGAGACTGGCAGTGAAAGGTCTGAAAGGTGTAACAGGAGAACAATCTCGCAGTTGCACTCTGAATCGATTGTTAGATGAGGGTGGAAAGTAAGATGGAAGAAAGGGAATATAAAAGGAAGTACAATAAAAAGGACCGAAAGGGGTTAAAGCTAGGGGGCCGAAGGTACGCTCCAAAGAACCTTACGTAATGCCTACAGTGCACCGCATGAGGCGCACAGATGCACGAACCCCTTAGGCAATAACTCTACGTGGAACGGACGCCGCGTTACGTGTGCTATCTTTGGTTCAATCTTGACTAGGGAGAGGTCAACGCTCGGATTGATCACTGGAGTTAGATCAGAACAGAACATAGAATTTAGGCCAGAGGCCTAGCGCTGGCACCCATGAGGTCATTCAGCGCTGAAACGGAAATTGAAAAACCTCGCAGTTGCACTGTGAACCAGCTGCTAGGAGAATGAGGAAAGTAAGTTGGAAGAAAGAGAATTTGAACGGAGGTACAGTAAAAAGAATGAAAGGGGTAGCAGTTCTACTGGAGTTGGTCTCATTGCCGCACTGGGCTGGCACGGGATCTTACTCAGCACTTTAATAAAAAAAAAAAAAGTATTGCTATAAGCAGCACTTCCGTATTTATTAGCAGTAACTAAAGCAGCAGAGCTAATATTACTACTAGCACTATTTAAACAATAGCAATACTGTAAGTAGAACTCTCTGCATTTCTTGTTGTTTTTGAACGGACTGATTTCTGAAGTTTGTCTTTTGCTTTGAAAGTACTTTTATTTCATCAAGCGGCATTAATAATATCAGCAAAAAAAGCATCATTATCGTAAATAGCAGTGACAATATACATACATATACATTATGCATATAGTATATATACAGTGCGAGTACATAAAAAGTTAATTACAGAAACCCCCACTTATCGCTAAATATATCTATTTCGTAAAACACTTTCGGCCTCACTTTGGAGTCCTTTTTGCCTGTATTAATTTGAATCGCTTAATCTTCACCTGGGGACAAGAATAAGCCAATTACTATAAATAGCCAAATTAAACTAGATCACCCTTATCTCAATTGTAACACCTACCTACTAATTTATCTTCAATATCTAACTAGCAACGAGGTCGTTTTTGAAAACGGCAAAGTATTGAATTCAAATCAATTAAATCCATGGTTGTAATTCACTTTAATGAGACATGTATCAGGTAAAAAAAAAAGACCAAAATATATATTTCGGGTGTTAGTCATCGATCTATACTGATTGGCACGAAAGTGAGCAGAGGCGAATGCTAAAAAATAATAATAATAATAATTTTTAAACCCAAGGTAACTTTAGTCTACTTTTACGATGCCCTATACTAATTCAGCTCTCGCTGTCCTTTGTCTACTTTTATGACGTCCTACTGATTCAGTTCTCGTTGCCCATCTTCTCTACTTCTATGATGAGCTCCTTGGAACATTCAATTCCCAAGAGGGAACAAAGCCCCTGCTCTGTTCTCAGTTCGACTATAATACCTCTGTCAAGGTAAAACGCCTAGAAGATGTTTGACCACCTGTTGCGACCCTCGCTTCGGGGCTCAGATTTACAAAAGGGGAAAACTGTTATTGCTCTCCTTTTTCTGGGATTATTTACTAGGAGCAGAAGGGAAGGGGGACGGTGGGGGGGCCGCCGGGGGCGAGGCGCTATTCCTCCCAAAAGGGCGTAACGATGCCGCAAGCCGTGAAGGGTGATAAAAGAGCGTCCCGCACGTTACGAGAGGGGAAATATGGCGCCGGGTTCCTCCGTCGCCTCTCGTTAAGTATCGCTCTCCATGGAGAGAGATCAGTGTCTGTTTGGAGGTTCTGGAAAGCTTTCTTTATTTCTTTATTTCTTCTTTTTTTTACTTTAGCATCTTTTCTAGAAATGCTAATCTTTCTCTTTTCGTGTTTTTCTTTTTCTTTGGGCATTTCTTTCTAGAACTGGTCCAACTGTTTCCTTCAGATGCCCAGGTATCTTAGGGACACGCTATCTAATTCCTATGATTTCATATGTGTTTATGATTATATATATTATATATATATATATATATATATATATATATATATATATTATATATATATATATAGATATATATATATATATATATATATATATATATATATATATATATGTATATATACATATATACATATTTATATATATACATATACATATACACATATATATATATATATGTGTGTGTGTGTGTGTGTGTGTGTGTGTATAAATATAGTTTTATATATATATAATATATGTATATGTATGTATGTATGTATATTGTGTGTCTGTGTGTACGTATGTAGGATCTAATCTTGCACTTTCTGTGATGACTTCCAAAAGATTGTTTATTGCTTTATTGCTTTCAGGAGTACATCCCAAAACCTATCTTACTCGGACACTTTCAGCATAGTTTTGTGATTCTTGATATGACAGAGCCTACACTGTCTCTATCACATGAATAGGAAAAAGCGCCTTATTTTTCCTTCCTCTTGAGCGTTTATAGACCTTCCAATGTTTCCCTTTGCGTTTGTTATGCAAGAGACTTTTAGTTTTCTCTTGCTTGCGTCCAAATGAGTGTTCCAAACACTCACTTCTCCTCATGGGTCTTTATGCTTTCAGAAGTGAACCCAATTCCTGTGAGTACTTTCGAAATTAAATCTTTACATCAATTTTTGGCGAGAAAATATCTGGTATTTCTGTTCAAAAATTTGACTGCCAATTGTTCCCAGAAAAGCCCTCTTTTTTTTCCTGAGGGAGTTGGTCTTAGGGTACCCCTAACATTTTTATTTAATTTTTAGAAGAGCAAATTCCCCTTTTGTTCTTTGATGTGTCCGTCTACGTAACATTGCTTTTAAAAATAAAGACATAATTTTTCTGGTGTTCAAACATGCACATAACTTGTTGTTTTCGCAAATCCTCCTAGCACTGGCTTTTAAATTGTACATAGCGCCTTTCTCCATGTTGGGAATGCAGCTGATACTATAATCAGTGAAATCACTGCACCTATCTTTTCTTGGGTTTATTTTACTATCAGGATTGCACCTTGCTCATTTCCAAATGCCACTCCATTTTTTTTTTAATCTTGCTGAAGGGAAAGCACTTATTCTCTACCTTACTGTTCAGCGTATACATTATACTGGTCTATTTATCGGTCATAAAAGACACCACAGTAGTTCGCATGACTCATCCATTAACTTTGAAGGACGGCATTTCACCTTTTTACTTCCACTGTGAAAAGAAGTGAGATTAAGCTCCCTTATTCTTCCAGAAAATAAACTCACTCGTCGTTCTTTTGATCCACCCAATACTTTTTTTTATGACACCACATACAATGAACGTGTTTATGCTTTCTTCGCGGAAACAACAAATATTTCAGTTATCCTCCTTTCGGTGTAGTATTTTATATAAGTCACAAACACGAGTCATCTAGCACCTTCAATGGATAATATAAAAAAGGCGATTATGTTTCAGGATTAGTTGTTTTAGGCTAACCCGGTTTCCGACGTGGACCTCTGGACATTGTACAACCGACAGAGACGATACTGCTTCATTAATATAATAAGGAATTGGAATATAAGGTTTAGGCCAAAGGCGAAGCGTTGGGACCTATGAGGTCATTCGGCGCTGAAAGGGAAATCGAGAGTAAAAAGGTTTTAAAAGTGCAACAGGAGGCAAACCTCAAACTAGTTGCACTATGAAACAATTATTAGGACAAGGTGGGAAGTAAGATGGAAGAAAGAGAATGGGAACGGAGGTACAGTAGAGGGATACAAAGGGGTTGCAGCTAGGGACCAAAAGGACACTACAAAGAGCCTTAAGGAATGCACTACCCCCCTAAGGAGAATATTCCAAGAAACAAGTGCTAAGAATCCAGCGCAAATCAACAACCATAACCTTGCTTTTGCTCTCCTTCTGAGACTAAATTTATGAATGAAGGAGTTTCCTTGGTACTGAAACTTAGCCTTGTTACTGTGATTTACACGGACTGTCTTTCTTCACGCTGATGTGTCCAGTGCCATCACGATGTGGACCTAGAGAGGCATGTTGAATTCTTAAAAGTATAGTCAACAGCGATACCATACATGCCACGCTCGCTCAATGTACAACCTGTAGTTCTACAGAAACCGGTGTCACTACGATGATCTCTGGCATCAGAGTCAATTTACTTTCCTGTGGATCAGTGGTTCCCAAACTGGGAGAAATTTCCCCCTGGGGGAAAATTGGAAGCTACCAGGGAGGAAATAATGACACTACCTACTAAAAAAAAAAAAATCTCAGGTGGATCTTCTCATGTCCTTTTGTTTGCTACTAACCGCTCTCTATGGCTATGCGGTTATTTGTTACTAACCGCTCTCTATCCACTTTACTCCGTAACCATATGTTTATCAGTATATTTGTACATTTGAAAAAAATAAATTAGTAAATAGCCACAGTGTGTTTTAACTACTCTTTCCCTCATACACATGAAGGGGGAAATGACAGAAAAAAGTTTGGGAACCACTGCTGTGGATATTCTGATATTCCGTAGATTTATGTACTTAGAAGTTTTATGATTCTGTAGCTACAGTAGTATTTCACCTTGAATTTTCGTTTAAATAGGCTACTTCAAAATAAATTATCGTTGATCCTACTAACAATAAACGAGTTTTTCATTACATTTAATCCAAAAACTTCTCAATTGTTTTTGAGGGAACTGTTTTTCTGAACATTGAAATTTCTTGGTACCATGGACGAAAATCATGAAATTGGGTCGATCTTAAACAAATGATTATGATCGTGATGAATTCATACATTCTTGTTAAAAGCAATGCCTGCTGCAACTTGAATATAGACAAGTTATATAGACAATTTTAACACTGATTTTCCTTATTAATTTATTAATTGCTCTACTGATCCGTTTCTTTTATTTGTTTATATCCTAAAACTTCAACGTGCATTTTAGTTTGTGGTAATTGTGCAAAGTACATAACCTTTCCTTGGTAATGTTATGTTGGAATGGAATGGAATATAGAATTTATGCCAAAAGCCAAGCGCTGGGGCCTGTGAGGGCACTCAGCGCTGAAAGGGAAACTAAGAGTAGAAATGTTTGAAAGGCATAACGTGAGAAGAACGTCGTAGCTGCACTATGAAAGTATTGATAGGAGGACAGGGTGGAAAGAAAGATGGAAGAAAAGTAATATGAATGGAGGTACTTTTATTATCATTCTTTCTCTTAATTTGACATGGAATAACTTTCATAACTTCCAATGTAGTTTTGATAGCAAGTCTTAAAGAGAGAGCTTCGATAACGTTAACATAAAAGTAAATAATGGGAAAACGATAGACTGAAGCGTCGAATTTTGCAACACGACCCCATCGTGATTAGGGAAACGAAAGTTCTTACGCGCCACCTATGATAATGATGAGCAACAAAAAATAAACACCCAATAGCCCATTAAAAAACACTTTAAATTTTTTTTTTTAGTGTATCTTTAAGATTTCCCTTGGGGTCAATATTTCCTCGTTTTGATAAATAACAATTACTATTCGTTTAAAGATAAAAAACAGCAATATCCAGAAAAAGTTAAAATAGAAGGCATCATCAGCAATATTAAAAAAATTTTCTTTTATTCTTATTGTCAATATAATAATTATTATCATTAATTTTCAATGTAAAATCAAATTTGACTTACTCCCCTCTGTCCATTATCTGGTACCCCAAAGATCAACTGAAATTATAATATGTAACCGTGAAAGAATATATTTGAGGCAAACGAATATTTTTATGTTAAGTGTCTTCCACTTAGTACCTTTTACTATGCAACTCTCAAAGACTACTTCTCTGCGAACTGGCGAGTTATTTCCTTCATCGATGCATTAACGCACATTGCACCTACCCATTTATTACACGACACAGATAATAATTGAAGTGTGTCTCAGCCCCGCTTCCCCGGGAGAAGAGTTTTCATTGCCTTTTTGAGAGCGGCGACCTATAGAGTGATATGAAAAACTTCCCTGTGGGCCTAAGGCTCCTGTTTAATCTGGAGTTTTTCTTTCGTGCCCTCGGACCTCAGACTGCAACATTTCCCCTCGTTTCGTGGTAGCGGTGCCATCTGTTGGCACCCAGGGGAAGCACCCGGATCTTCCCTAGTTGAGGGAGCAGCCGTCCAAGGTCTCTGCCGTCGCCACTCCCCTGACCAAGAAAAGTCAATACCTGCGCAAGGGCTTCACAACGAGTAAAGTTCCCTTAGAGAGTGGAGGTGCGCGCCTCTCCTGTGTGCTAATCGGGGAGTACTACTTGATCTTGGTGATGAAGAGATGCTGATGTGTGTTAGAGGTTGAGGCCAGCGGGGATATGTAAGGCAACGACCTCATAATTTTAGTGCATGGTGGCATCCGCGAGATATGGGCTGGCTGGCCCGTCGGGAGCCATGAGATCGCCAGCACCCCGTTGTGTGTGGCTCGGGCTGTGGGCCGCCGCCACACTCCTCACTGTGTGGGCACCGCGGTGAGTGAGTCCTCCTCAGTCAGTCCTTCACTCACCATCATCATCATCGTCATAACCTCATTTCCCACCTCCTGAATGCCCCGTTTTCATGCCCTGCCGAAGAGATCCTAACTAAAGGAAGAGAGAGAGAGTCTGAACCTCGAGCTTAGCTCGACGAAAGGCCTGAGAGAATGCATGATGCATTAAATCACTTTCATGGAGTGCTTGCGTTACGAAGAAAATATACCAAGCATTAATGCCTACAAAGACTTTTAGGTTACTTTTAAGTATATGAAAATTTACGCAATCCTAAAAAAAGAAAAAAAACAGCTGATTTTTAAAGTCTCCCACTAGTTTAAATATAATCTACAATATGCAATAAAGCAATGCCATTCTTACTTATGTATGACGAATGCGTGCATGTATGCATATGGGTGCTTATGAAATTCTAAAACCTCTAACCGACCATAAAGAATTTTTCCTAATGAAAAAATATTGATGAATATCTTTAAGTATGGGTGATGGCGCGTGTTTACATGTGTGAATTCCTTTGTGTGTGTGTGTAGGTTTATTTATAGACGTAGTAATAGGCCTAAAGGGGTTAAATTTATAAGATATTAAAAAACGTTGGGTACTTTTATCCAAGAGAGAGGGGGAGGGAGATGAAGGGGGGATATTATTAAGAATTAATTGTTTTTGTAATTAATTAGGATTAGCATTTACTCATATTATGGTGTCAAAATCGGCCAGACTTTGATCAAATTACTCAGATAATTATGACTTTCTCCGTAACAGCTGGGAAATATGTTTCTCTCTTTTTTCATAACAAAGGAAAAAATTAGTGAAGAACAAGACTTTCTCTCTTTCTCTTTATGCCAATGCAGGAATGCACTGACTTTTTAATAAATTCACTGATAGACGAGAGGTTATTCACACAAGTACACAATAATTCAGTGTATATATATATATATATATATATATATATATATATATATATATATATATACATAATTGTGTGTATGTGTGTTTGTGAGAGTGCATATGTATGTATGTGTGTATCTATATGTATATCTGTTCATTCTGAAGCCTAACAAACGCTCTCAAGAATAATCCTTGTACATGCTATCCTGCTTGACAGTCCAATATGAGATCAATTTGACTCCCAGCCAGTATCAATACATGAGTAGTTAGAATATACATATGAGAGTGTATTTGTATGTATGTGTGTATCTATATGCATCTGTTTATTTTGAAACCTAACATACCTTCTCAAGAATATTGCTTGTACATGCTATCCTGCCGAGTTTCCTATAACAGTCGAATAAGAGATCAATTTGTCTCCCATCCAGTATCTATACATGAGTGGTTAGAATATACATATTATTGCGTCATTGTTCGTCTAACAATGTTAAGCACCTCCAACTCCACCTCCACCTCGTGTGCAGGACAAGGAACAAGGACTTATTGTCATAGTGCCTACCTCAAAATAAACAATTCCTTAGACCATAATGCCTAACAATAAAAATCAGAACACAAAGAAATATATAGCGCATAATAAATAAATAAAAAGGACTAACATTAATAAGTAATCTGATATAAATATCTGCGTACGCAAACAGCCATGAAAAATTACCCTAAAAAAACTAAGGTGATATGACTTGAGAGAACAAAGGATAGGCAAGTTTCCCCTGCTAAGAAATATGATGAAGCAAATGGGATCTGGGGATCACAGAGAAAGGCCTTTGTTTGGCATTTTCGAAAGCCTGCTGTGGGGCGTGAAGGCTGGAGGGGGGGGGGGGGGGGGGGGGGGGGGGGGGGGGGGGGGGGGGGGGGGGGTGATGACGTATCCTATGCTATGTTCCTACGAACCTTTCCATAGCAAAGCAAATTAAAATTACAGTGATTGCAACCTTTAAAAAAAGGATTGCAAAAGTCTACTTGTCCAGGAATTTAGATGATGCATTGAAGTTTTGAAAATATTGTAATTTCATTGAAAGATTTATTTTCGAGAGTGAATATAAACGTTAATGATCGCAGTTCAAGTGAACGAACACTTTTCTCTATATATTACGTGAATGAATATCAGGTCTCAGTGACTCCCCTTTCTGGAATACATTCCAGATGTTCCCCCCTACCTGAGTTTTTGGCTTCCATGATGAGCACTATAGATCTCGACCAGTTAGATTTCTTTGTTCTTCATGGATATTGATGCTACAAAGTCTAGTAGGGTAAAAAACCAAGTTAGTGGTGTTAAGATCTCTAAGAGAAAACCTGGCAGGGTATGGGGACCCAGCTAGTAATATGAGAAACTAACTTAGAAGTGTTTAAAATTTGGCACGTTAGTGAGGACAGCTGGAATTATAAGGAGCTCTCTAGACTAAGGTCTGGCAGGCTAAGAGCATAGCCAGTAGCGTGAAAACTCAAGAATAAAAATTTGATCCATCAATATGTGGGACTTAAGGCCAAAGATGGGAAGTGACAAAGAATGCAGGATATCAGGCCCAAAACATGTTAAGGAACTTTCGGTCAAATTCTGGCAAGGTAGTAGACATCAGCTGTAGCATGAAGAACTCGCCAAGTTGGTAACGTATGGGGTCCAGCTGGCAGTAAGAGAGCTTAACCATAAGAACCTGGTTGGATAGGAAACCCAACTGGTAATATGAGGAACTCTACCACAAAGGCTGGACAGGTACGAGACCTAGCTAGTACCGTGCTGGATTCAACACCAGTCAGACACAGTAAGGGACCAGCTGGTAATGGGAGGAATGCAAGCCCAAAATCTGACGAGGTAAGAGTTCCAGCAAGAAATATAACCTCAAACACAAAATCTGCGGAGTAGGAGACCTAGCTAACTGAATGAAAAAATCAAGCCCAAAGTCTCGCAAGGCAATGGACCCAGTTGGTAATCTGAAGAACCCTAGCTCAAATTTTGGCAGAGTAGGGGACCTTGCTAGTAGTAGGAGGAACTCAAACCCAATGTCTGTCAGGGTAATGGACCCACTTAGTATGAGGAATTCAATCCCTAAGCCTAGAGGGTAGGTGCCTTGCTAGTGATAAAAAGACTTCTCCTGGTGCAATAATCACATCAGAGAATTTTGACCTGCGTCTTTCAATCCAATCATAAACCAAACCTATCTTTCTTTTCGTAGCACATCTCAGCACATTATAGATTTATGGAATAACAAACATAAGCTATTATTTCACGAGGGCATTTGGCAACTCACAGACATAGCAGAATTCCTACTAGTGCTTTAAAGATTTCCATTAGGGGTCTGTTTATAAATATCTAATCTATTTCCATGTGATCTACTGAACTGTGCTTCATAAAACGAAACTCTTTATCTATATATACATATATATTAATATATGTGTTTTCTAGTTTAGTTTTATGAAGAGGAGTTCAATAGATTACATGGAAATAGATCAGATATTCATAATCAGACCCCTAAGGTAAATTTTTAAAGTACTACTATTAGGGAATTTGCTGTCTGTGAAAGTAATATTATACATATATATATATTATATATATATATTATATATGATATATATATATAATATATATATATATATATATATAGATATATCTATATAACATATAATAACATATATATAGTATAATATATACATATGTATGTATATGTATGTTATGTATGTATGTATGTTATGTCCTGTATGGTATGTATGTATGTATGTATGTATATTATTCTGATACTTATAATTGTCTGGACGAAATAACAAAAAAAACTGTAGTCTACATCACAAATGCTTCACTTTAGTTGCCCACAACAGAATTTATATATATCCATTCTTGAGTTTAATATTGCTTCTCCCTTCATGCAGCCTAGACTGCTGCCGTTTCACAAACATCCCGGAAGTTCTTGTATGCTTCAATAATTTATCTTTCCATCCAATCTCTTGGGTATCCAAGCTTTGTTACCCTGCTGCTTCGAACTTTTATCTCCTGCACTTCACGTTGTTTTGCAATATTAGCATTTTTTGTTATTCTGCCTCTTTTGTCAACTTGAATTGCTGATGCTTTGCGATACCTGTTGCTTACCACGACTACAGACTATACCTTTACCTTCACTGTATATCCGAAGAAGAATTGTGATACTCCAGGGATTTTGAGAGGAAGTGCTATTTGCCATGGCCTTGACTTTTTGCCTCCGCTTTTCCTGAATTATTCCTCAACTGCGGTTCATTTACGTACTTTTTTCTGTTTACTGATAATGTGTATCTGCTTGCTTCTTTCTTTGATTCGTGTTGTTGATACTTGTATTCTCTTGGCTCTATTTACCTCTTTGAGTTTTCATAATTTTCACAAATACCTCTTCAATATTCTACTCTGTAAGGATCTTCTAATGCAAATAGCAAAGACAGTAAATTAAAATTACTAATTCTGCATTTAACCAATTCATTTTATTTCATCCTTTAAGCATTTTCGCATTTTAAAGGTTTTTGAGATACAGATACTGTTTTAACTGTCGTGGCCTTATCTTGAACTATCTTAAACCCTGCCATTAATTGAATCCCTTTAGCCAACGTTTACCTCTTATAAAATTTTTTAGAACGTCTCTTCATTCAAAGACAGTCTCCCTTACATTTAGGATGCATAAGATATTTAAAAGAACACCATTAGAAAACTTGGAAAATCCAAATTTCATTTGAAAGCCGTGAATTTCCTGTGCTTGGAGGTGCGTGGTGAAAACAATATTCAAGATTAATAGAAGTCGATAACCTTAGTTGCTGCGACGTCAATTCACGTAAATCAGGCAATCAATTAATATATACATTATTATGAGAACCAAGAATTTGGTGACATCTAGGGGTAGACCCAGAAAAGGCAGAAAAAGCTGCTGTGCATGTATTTTGTGGTCTTTTGCTTACAGTTGATCAGGCGCAGAATGTTCTGACTATACTCTGTTTTTTTCCATTTGTCCATCCGCCAGTGGTGTTTTCGCATGGTAACACTGCGTCCCGGGCTTGAAATAATTATGCTATGTGTAAGTTTTAGGTAATCATAAGGATATCTGGGTGTACATTTGCAACTGAAAAGTGTTTTAATAAATTACTGTATGCTAATTACACCGTTAATATTTGAAATAGGATATTATTATCCTTGTTGAATGTAACTATCTAAAGCCCGGGACGCATTGTTACCATACGCAAACACCACAGGCGGATGGACAGATGGAAAAAAACAGAGTACAGTTATGGACTTGAAGATGCCATCATGAAAAGCATGAAAACACGAGAAAATGGCGTAATGAATAATAAGGGTACAAACAAGAAAACGAAGGTGATGGCAAAACGCACAGCTGACAGATGATTTGAGGGGAAAACTTTCACAGCATGCAACAAGTTGCAATAGCTTAGTACTAGTGACTATTGGTGGAGAAAGAGACTGATATGCAAGATCAACTTAAAGAAAGGTTCTTCTCTCTCTCTCTCTCTCTCTCTCTTCTCTCTCTCTCTCTCTCTCTCTCTTCTCTCTTCTTCTTTTCTTCTTCTTCTTCTTCTTCTTCTTCTTCTTCTTAAATATTCCAAGTAGGAACCGGATGATGGAGAAATGAAGCTTATCGGTTAAAAAGTCAAGATACTTCAATGCATCGCAGAACTAAACGTTTTCAAATGTTAAGATAACGTTTATCCAAAGGTATCACCTGGATACCTTTGGATAAACAAAGGTATCCTATGTTCCTGGCAAGTACATAAGATGATTGTTTGTTTGTATGGTGTTCTTATGTTGCATGGAACTAGTGGTTATTCAGCAACGGGACCAACGGCTTTACGTGACTTCCGAACAACGTCGAGAGTGAACTTCCTTCCCCAGAAATATACATTTCTAACTCCTCAATGGAATGTCCGAGAATCGAACTCGCGGCCACCGAGGTGGCACGCCAAGACCATACCGATCACGCCACTGAGGCGCTACATTGGAGATGATAGACTTATAACACATTAATTATTTCTGTTGATAGTTCTGTAGTTGGGGTTGCAAAGGTCATCCTTCAGGATCAAGTTTGATTATCTTGAATATTCAGTAAGAAAACCATAATTTATGCTAGTGATTTCTGCGTTTCTATTTATTTTTTTATTTCCTTTTTTTATTTTTTTACTGCTGGCTTGTTTCATGGGAATGTTCTGAGAACTGCAAGATTCATTCTCTTCATGGGCTAATAGGACTACCGATAAAAAATTTAAGTATCATATCAACACTCTTCTGTAATTCTTCTGTTACTTCTTACGCCAACATGACATCATCTTTTGAACCAGCTCTTGTTCGACCAGTACTTGTTAAAAAGGGAGGTGGCCGCGTTTAACGTCCTAGCGATTTGAAAAACTCGAGTTGTATTATCCTCTACTCCATTGCAGCTAGGTTACTCCAAAAGGAAATTTATTGATAACTGATGTTAACCGCAGCTCCATTGCGCTTGTATCTTGTAAGCTAACAATAAAAAAGATCTGTCTCATGATCTTGGAGGCACGTATGAGTTTATTTATATTTTCATGCTCCATTACATTGTGTTGCTGATTGTGGCAAGGTTCAGTTCCCTTTCTTCTTTCTCGTGACAGTTTTAAACTTTCTCGTAGTATTCTAAAGAACACTCCAGTTCCGCGGAAGAAGACTTCAAGCAACAAATGACCCGCTGCATTAAAAAAAAAAGTTTTGAAGTCTCGCCTTTTCTAAACATTGAAAACACTGAAAGCTATCACAGCAGTATCCAACGAGGAAATGATTAAGTTAATCCACCTTCCAATGAAGAACCCCAAATGACCCGAGGTGACGATTCGTGGAAAGTGGAACAGACGCATCAGGCCGGTCTAGAGACTCAATTAGAAGCGATCAAGAGAATATTCGACCAAAGGGATCACCACCACCACCACCAACACCAGTTCCCTCTCACCTTCCTGCGCTGTTTGATCCACAAAGCGAATATGTCGAGTGTTTGATTTTGCTCTTTGGCCCAACTTACTGATAACAATGATTTACATATTATGAGCTCAGACTTATGATGAAAGCTTTAATTCCAGTGGTGGGAAAGAGACAAGCAACTCAAATTGAGCGGATTTTTATGTTTCATTATTCTTCAATATTATCTTCTTCGGTTAACGAACTAGGTAAGCTGGTTGGTCTCGCTAATTTATGCCGTCTAACCATTGCATAAATCATTACTAATATTTTCAATTTTGGTAATCGATTAGCTAGTTTTGTATGTTAATTCTTGTTCGTTATTGAATATGCTGGTCAAAACAGGTGGACTATGAAAATACAAAAGAAAATGGCGGTTACAACTGTACTTAAAAAAGAAGGCAATACACGTAAAATCAATGGCTAATTACAAGTTAATGAGGCTCACCTCTTACAAAGTGAAAAATATACGAAGCTAGTCACATTAAGTGCATAATTTAATTGTCTTGACAGGCTTTTCATGATTTCGAACATAAACGTTTACAAAGACGTTCTCGTCGAAAATGAAGAATTTAATGGAGGGGGATCTGATAATAAGAATCACGAAAAGCACGAGTGGACACTTACGAACCAAGAACCGATCGTTATAATAAACAACAAAGGCTTACACAAAAACAGTAAGGGAAATCGGAAGCTCACTTAAGAGAAAAATGTCTTGGGTATTAAGTGACTGAAAGGCGTGAGTGATGTCGAGCCTATCAAGTCAACGAGGTCATACAGCCGAAATGGAGTCATGTGGGTCAAGGTCATTACGGCAATCGACGCCATTTCGAACTGAATGGCCGGACTACCATAAAAGAGTATTGCCGCTCTATTAGAGTAGTGACTGCATACAGACACACACACACACATATTTATATATACATATATATATGCATGTATATATAAAATATCTACATTATTATATTAATATACATATATATATTATATGTGTATTATATATATATATATATATATATATATATTCATCAAAATATATGTATGTATGTAAATATACATATACGTGTATATGTGTGTGGTGTGTGTGTGTGTGTGTTGTGCGCGCCCGTGTGCCGATCAAAGACAACACATCATCATTATAGATCTTATTTTTTTACAACAGGAACAGAACAGAAAGTAAAAAAAATAACGCGTCCCAAGTGAAAATTTTGACAAACTCCCTCGGTATATTCCGATCAAAGTCAGGAGTTACCTAAGAACAAACAGACGCCCATTTAAAAGAATCACTTGCTAATTTAGTAATAGGAAAAAAAAAAAAGGTGATGGGTGGTATTCGAAGGTTGGAAAACAGAGAACTCTACTTCTTACTCTCTGAGCTAGAGGGTAAGAAGTGGAGAGGAAAGAAGCGCAGTCTGCTAGAGAAGAAGCATATATCGAAGTGGAGGGGCGCTGGCCAGACAGAAGGCCCAATACATCATGGAGAAAGGACCCAGAAGACTTTGATCAGAAGACAATTCACGTAGAAAATGTCGGGGACGGACGACTGGGGAAGACTCTTCGGGAGTTTAACTGTATTAAGGGAAAATCCGACTTGAAATCTTGAACGAGACTCGTGAATGAGGCTAAAATGGAGTAGTGACTATAAATAACACTGGTCCACGAACATTTTGGCTACGAGAATCGTAGAATGAATTGGTTAAGTTTCGCGTAAATTAGTTGGTCTACTACGGCTAAGTGACTTGTTACGTAAAAATCATGAAATACATGAGAGCAATTCTAATCACAAACACATTTCCTTTGTAATTTTTTCCCTTTATACATAAACATACACATTTATACAGGCATACATGCGTATAAATATACGCATATATATAGCGTGTGTATACATACAATTTACACACACATATATATGTGTATATATATACCTATATATATATATTGTTATTAAGAAAAGAAATAAGGGAAGAAAGTATAAAAACTACAGTTGATATATATATATATATATATATATATATATATATATATATATATATATATATATATCTATATATAAAACTGTAGTTTTATACTTGCTTCCCTTATTTTTTTTTTGTTTTTCTTAACTAACAATATCTTCATTAAAAAGAATGGCCATCTCGACCGGATATATAATAATAATAATAATAATAATAATAATAAAATAATAATAATAATAATAATAATAATAAAACTAATAGGATGCCAGTGCGTTGGGGGCACATGGGATAACCAAAGGAACATACAGGACTACTCACCTGTTCTCCTCTTCCATTTCTTCCCCGCATAACGAAATCTTCCCCGTCCTTTTCCTCCTCGTTTTCTTGGAAAAATTGGGTTACATTCCTTCCCGACCAAAACCTGCCGAAAAGGGAGATCTTGAAACTCACAGACTTTAAAATTTGAAAATAGATTTAACAAGGGATTACATCGATAGTTTGACGATTTTTTTGTTCTTTTTGGTGGGGCGGGGTTACAGTTCTTGTCCAAAAGGGAGACCTTGAAATTCAGACTTCGAACTTAGAAAGTTAATTATTAACAAGCGATTCTGCAAATGGATTTTTTTTTTTTTTTTTTTTTTTGAAAAGGGTGATTTCGAAAATGACACTTCGAACTTGGAAATTTAATTATTAACAAGCAATTCTATAAATTGATTCAGGTTTTTTTCTTTTTTTTTCTTTTTTTCTGTAGAAAAGGGAGATCTTGAAACTCACAAACTTAAAATTTCGAGAGCTGAATTTAACAAGCGAACACATATATTAGTTTGACGTTATTTTTGTGCTATTTTTAATATGCTTCTCGTCTCTGTTACTTAGTTCGGTTTAAGCGAATTATAGTACGTATTTTCCTCTGTTACCAATCAATGCTGCACTAGATTAAATCTGTGAAACGATGACATGAGTGATTTCCAGTGCTATTAATTACCGCATTACTTGTATATATCGTGTATTTCTCGCTATCAATTAATGTTTTTCGTAAATATCCGTGAATTTATTACAAATTACCACGACGACATCCGCATGTGTCGTTATGCATATTAACGTTCGGGAGTTAATCGATAATTTGAATTATAGATGATGACCTCGTTAGAGCATCTGCATAATTAACCCACAAGGACTAATCTGATACGGTTTGGATTTCATTAGTCTGGTGAATGTCGTCATTCCACGAACTGTTGTGTCAGGTCTGTTGAAATCCAGTAAAAAGAAAGAAAAAAAAATGTATTACAGCTACTGATAAAACGAGTTCCCCGCTGGACGAGTGGTTTTCGCGCTCGGCTGCCAATCCGGTGATCCGAAGTTTGAATCCCGGCTCGGCCAACGCGGAATCAGAGGAATTTATTTCTGGTGATAGAAATTCATTTCTCGATTTAGTGAGGTTCGGATCCCACAATAAGCTGTAGGTCCCGTTGCTAGGTGACCAATTGGTTCCTAGCCACGTAAAAATATGTAATCCTTCGGACCAGCCCTAGTAGAACTGTTAATCAGCTCAGTGATCTGGTAAAACTAAGATATACACAACATACATACTATAACGACCATTACGAATTTCTACGAATTATTGTCTCCGGTCTGTTAAAATCCGGTAAAAAAGGAAAACCACGATGCTTATTATTATTATTATTATTATTATTATTATTATTATTATTATTATTATTAACCAACAAAAACTTCTTTCAGTTTTCTTGTGAGGATTGGAAAAGAAACCCACAGAATCACTGTGTATAACGTGTTTACTTATAAGTATTTACACTTTATTTTACTCCACGCTCGAGTACTTTCAGACCCGAGAGTACTCGAGCGTGGAGTAAAATAGAATGTAAATACTTATAAGTAGAGACGTTATACACAGTGATTCTGTGGGTTTCTTTTTCAGTTATTATTATTTTGTTGTTGTTGTTGTTGTTGTCGAATAAGCCAAGGGCCATAGAATAAAACCCAGAGGTAGTGCCTATAATCGAAAAATTAAGAAAAATAAATTTCACCAATGTCTATACACATAATTAAATTCAAATAATCTTTAAATTATTTGATAATTTTAAAATTCAAAGATAAATGAGAAAACCGTATAATTATCAACGGAAGAATAACCTATTCAGCTTGCCTTGAACTGAGTAAAGATCTCTGACCTGAAGCAACTAATCTCAGTTGTCTTAGGGTTTAGAGTCTGGGCATATGGCAGTCATAATTATGAAGGGCAATTAGAGAATTTAAACCTCCGCGTGGAGGCGACTGTAACTGAACCAGTCATGTGGGAGTCGCTTTCAGTAAACTTAATTTAACTCTAAATTCGGTAAGTAATAATAATAATAATAATAATAATAATAATAATAATAATAATAATAATAATAATAATAATAATAATAATAATAATAATGTGATCCTAGAAACGGCGCACATAGTAAAAAAAGTGATGGACTCCTAAGGAGGCAGGATGCAACCCGGAACCCCACACAATAAATACCACCCAGTCGAATTAGAAGACTGTGATAGAGCAAAAAATTAATTAATAATAATAATAATAATAATAATAATAATAATAATAATAATAATAATATAATAATAATAATAATAATATAATAATAATAATACCAACCATTCTACGAGCAAATATAACTTCAAATAAGAGCAAAAATACCGAAGGCGTTTCCGAGTTACAGAATTTGAGAACGATGTTTTGCAAAAGTTTCATTAATAAAATTTTGCAAAAAAAAAAAAAAAAAAAAAAAAAAAAAATTCTTACAGAAAGATGGTACTACTGCATCATGCATACATTTAGAAGCGGCTAAACTTGCTTGCATGCACGGGTGGAAAAATTTAGTATTTGTTTTATTCATGTGTGTATGAATGTATACGTGTACACATACATGATATGAATATATATATATATATATATATATATATATATATATATATATATATATATATATATATATATATATCATGCCTGTGTGCTTGAGGGTGAGTGTGGAAGGTGGCAAACATGCATATATGTGCTGACAAAGACCTTAGTTATGAAATATAGTCTCCATATTAAATATAGTTAAGAAGGGCAATTATTTTAAGGAACCAAACCGATGTCTCCAAGTAAGAATGTGTGCTTTAAGTTCCCAGCCATATATTTGCGAAATTAACTAAGACCTTTGGTGGATTGCATTTACATATTTATTCCTTCATCGCATGGCTTTGTTTGTTGCTGACAGAAGCCGAGCACAATAAATGTATATTCGATTATGGCTGTAGAAAATCAAAGAAAGACATTATTTCGGGTCACTTTATGCAATGGCCTGAAAATTGGCCAGGCGCCATTACTGGGTGTAACAGATATTGGAGAGAAGCAGTAAAGCTCATTGTCTCGGTCTCAACATTTCTGTGAAGAAACTGCTAATTTATACATACAAAACATATCAACAAATGAAAGAAAAAACTGAGAGAGAGAGAGAGAGAGAGAGAGAGAGAGAGAGAGAGAGAGAGAGAGAGAGCTGGGAGGTGACCACTCACTCTCATAACTAAATGAAAACTTAATTTTACATAAACACAACACAAATCAACAAATGAATAAATGAATCGTGTTCAATAGAAAAAGAGAGAGAGAGAGAGAGAGAGAGAGAGAGAGAGAGAGAGAGAGAGAGAGAGAGAGAGAGCAATGGCAGGAGGTGACCACTTTCAATCCAAACGAAAAAAACTTAATTTTACAACATGGAGGTCCCATTTGTTGGATGTTGAATCCTATACCCATTCTTCACCTGTTTTCTAAAATGGCATTATCTCGTTAAATGGGCAAATAACAACATACTGACTGTAGGTAGAGTTTTTTACGTAAAACACTTGCTTATCTCTGGATATAGCTTTATTTCGTAAACAAGAATCGAACAATGAACGAAAATTGCAGATTTACGTTTAATTCGGTGAGTATCTTTTCTTTAAGGTGCAGTCTTACCCCATACCTAAACTGAATGGGATTTAGGTTGAATTAGTCTAACAGAACAGAAGAAACTTGTTTTTTTTATGCTTTACAAAAGGTTGCTAGAGGCAAACCGTTTACGCTTTCCGAAATATTAGTAATAATGATTATTTTTGTGGAAATGCCTACATAACTATTCATGTCCATTACCGAGTACGCACATAAAACGTAAATGGATGACTTTGAATTTTATTATTTATTATAATGGTACAATTAACCTTCAAAAGAATGGTATCAGTGAAATTACACACACACACACGCACACACATACACACACACATACATATGTATATATATATAGATATATATATATATATATATATTATATATATATATATATATATATATATGTATATATAATAATTATCACAATCGAACCGTGATCCATTTATATATCAATTCAAGCTACAATGTCCTTTAATATCTAAATTCACTTTACCTCCCAAAATGATATTTTCATATATGTGACCCGAAGGGGAATTTTTTAATTAATTGATAATAATTTTCGTCCCCCCATGGGATCGAACCACCGTCCAAGTGGACGGGACGAAATCAGGAACGGTCAGTGACGCTATCCAATCAGCCAACAGAGACGCTATAAGTTCATATCGATTCTGACCTTACAAATCACCCTCGATCTGGATGCATTCGTAATTAGAATCGATATGAAACCCCGTCTACCATGTTGGCCAATTCGAGCGTTTGACAGAACGTAGCCTTTTGTTATGAATAATTATCACATCGAACCGTGATCCATTTATATATCAATTCAAGCTACAAATGTCCTTTAATATCTAAATTCACTTTACCTCCCAAATGATATATTTTTCATATATGTACCGAGGGGAATTTTTTAATTGATAATAATTTCGTCCCCCCATGGGATCGAACCACCGTCCAAGTGGACGGGACGAAATCAGGTACGGTCAGTACGCTATCCATCAGTCAGAGACGCATAAGTTCATATCGATTCTGACCTTACAATCACCCTCGATCTGGATGCATTCGTATTAGAATCGATATGAAACCCCGTCTACCATGTTGGCCAATTCGAGCGTTTGACAGAACGTAGCCTTTTGTTATGAATAATTATCACATCGAACCGTGATCCATTTATATATCAATTCAAGCTACAAATGTCCTTTAATTAATCTAAATTCACTTTACCTCCCAAATGTATATTTTTCATATATGTCCGAAGGGGAATTTTTTATTGATAGAATTTCGTCCCCCCATGGGATCGAACCACCGTCCAGTGGACGGGGACGAAATCAGGACGGTCAGTGACGCTATCCGCATCAGCCAACAGACGCTATAAATTTCATATCGATTCTGACCTTACAAATCACCCTCGATCTGGATGCATTCGTAATTAGAATCGATATGAAACCCCGTCTACCATGTTGGCCAATTCGAGCGTTGACAGAACGTAGCCTTTTGTTATGAATAATTATCACATCGAACCGTGATCCATTTATATCATTCAAGCTACAAATGTCCTTTAATATCTAAATTCACTTTACCTCCCAAATGATATATTTTCCATATAGTACCGAAGGGGAATTTTTTAATTGATAATAATTTCGTCCCCCCATGGGATCGAACCACCGTCCAAGTGGACGGGGACGAAATCAGGACGGTCATGACGCTATCCAATCAGCCAACAGAGACGCTATAAGAAGTTTCATATCGATTCTGACCTTACAAATCACCCTCGATCTGGATGCATTCGTAATTAGAATCGATATGAAACCCCGTCTACCATGTTGGCCAATTCGAGCGTTTGACAGAACGTAGCCTTTTGTTATGAATAATTATCATATCGAACCGTGATCCATTTATATATCAATTCAGCTACAAATGTCCTTTAATATCTAAATTCACTTTACTCCTGATATATTTTCATATATGTACCGAAGGGGAATTTTTTAATTGATAATAATTTCGTCCCCCCCATGGGATCGAACCACCGTCCAAGTGACGGGGACGAAATCAGGACGGTCAGTGACGCTATCCAATCAGCCACAGAGACTCTATAAGTTCATAATCGATTCTGACCTTACAAATCACCCTCGATCTGATGCATTCGTATTAGAATCGTATGAAACGTCTACCATGTTGGCCAATTCGAGCGTTTGACAGAACTTAGCCTTTTGTTAGAATAATTATCACATCGAACCGTGATCCATTTATATATCAATTCAAGCTACAAATGTCCTTTAATATCTAAATTCACTTTACCTCCCAAATGAATATATTTTCATATATGTACCGAAGGGAATTTTTTAATTTTGATAATAATTTCTCGTCCCCCCATGGGATCGAACCACCGTCCAAGTGGACGGGGACGAAAATCAGGACGGTCAGTGACGCTATCCAATCACCAACAGAGACGCTATAAGTTCATATCATTCTGACCTTCCTGATTTTCGTCCCCGTCCACTTGGACGGTGGTTCGATCCCATGGGGGGACGAAATTATTATCAATTTTAAAAAATTTCCCTTCGGTTACATTATAAAATAAAATTATCATTTGGGAGGTAAAGGTGAATTTAGATTTAAAGGACCATTTGTAGCTTGATTGATATATAAATGGATCACGGTTCGATGTGGATAAATTATTCATAAACAAAAGGCTACGTTCTGTCAACCTTCGATTGTCCACCATGGTAGACGGGTTTTCCATACGATTCTATTAACGAATGCTCCAGAATCGATGATTTGTAGGTAAATCGATATTGCTTATAGCGTCCTCTGTTTGGCTGATTTGATGCGTCCATGCCTCCTGATTTCGTCCCCCGTCCCTTGGACGGTGTTTCGATCCCATGGGGGGCGGAAATTAATTATCAATTAAAAAATTCCCCTTCGGTTACATATTTGAAAATATCATTTTTGGGGAGGTAAAGTTGAATTTAGATTATTAAAGACACCTTTTGTTGAATTGTATATAAATGGAATCACGGTTCGATGTGATAATTATTATAATAAAAGGCTCGT
>NC_061092.1:6118962-6136462 GCF_015104395.2 Macrobrachium nipponense | reverse complement strand
GCACACAACAAAAGAGTAAATGACTAATTTACGGCATGAATCAGTCCTAATAACTACAATGCAATAATAAAAAAAAATCAAAACTAACAAGCAACGTTAGTAGATTATCCCATGACACATGGGCCTGATAACAACGACGTAATCACAGGAAAAAAAGAAAAAAAAAGCGCTAACTGCACCACCCTTCACAACCCTAGTCTTAGTAGTGTAATCCTCGTTGCCTCTCTCTCTCTCTCTCTCTCTCTCTCTCCTGAGCCTGGAGCTTTGTGTCGTGCTGCCGGCTCCGTCGCGGACCTGTCAAAAACAAGTACGTGACAAACGCGGCTTTCCAGGAGCTTTTCACGGAAGGCGAAAAGCGGAGAAAACGATATTTCTGGCCCACTGTCGCGCCTGAAAATGGAGTGACTTGATCAATAGTGAAATATCGTATACACGTCCTTAATTGCTCCGGTCTCGAGTTGGCGTTTCACAGGGGGCAGGAGGGCGGCCGTGACAGCTTTTCGTTCTGGGACGGGCCAGGGGAGGATCGGCGGCGGCGGCGGCGGCGGCGGTAGTAGTGGGGGGAAAGGCAAGACACGGGTTTTACTCCTATTTGTTCGATGCGGGAGAGCGGAGTGGTCCAGGATTTATAAATGTTTATAGTATTTTCTTCAGTTATCTGTAATCGACATATTTTACTGCATGGGTATTCCGTCCTTCATCTTGGAAACTTTTTTTTTTATTTATTCACTAAAAAGAAACACACTGAGTCTATGAAAAATGAAACTAGCTTAAACGGCAGTCATACGTAGACGTAACCACTACCTATTCTTTATTTATTTATTGCAGAGAAGCTGATAGGAAGAGGGTTTAAAGGGAGTCTTGTAGCGCTGGTGGTTTTGTTCTCTATTAATTTCATATCACGTTATAAATTTCGGTCCTCTGTCGTACAAATTGCCGAAGTCAACTAACTCCTGGTCTGGTAAGCACGAGGTATAACGAGGCTCAATGGTTTTGAAAACTTCGAAATACGTTGCTACCGCCACCCACCCACCCCCCCCCCCCCCCCCCCCCCCGGTCGCTGCTTGTACTTACGAGTCATTTTTCTGTATGCAGTCTTAAAGTAATTTAAAGAAGAACAGTATCACTCGTCATGAGCATAAAACGGAATCTAGAATCGTTCGTTTGAAAAGCAACAATAAGTGGTAGCAATAAAACACGAAACAGAAATGAAAATCTCATAAAAAATCTCCAATGTAATTTAAAGGATAACAATAATACTCCCCATGATTAATTAAATATAAAATAAAACTTTTGGAAAGCAATAATTGAAGAGAGCCATCACGATTTAGTAGTAAAAATGGCTATTAAAATGAATAGATTATTGAAATGTTTATTTCATAGCTAAATAATCCAACATTTACAGCTAGTGTCCTAAACGCACGATCGTGAATCGATTATGATTTTTCTTCAAAAATGGCGTCTTGTGTTAACTTTTCGTTGCATCACAACTAAATTTTACATTTTTTCGTTTCAAGTCATTCAGGAACCTCTAAAGTTTTAGTAAATGAGCTGAAGAGGACGTTGCTGTTCATAAGTGAAAGAATCGGAAATGAAAGGAAGAAAAAACTTCATTGTTGGTAAAAGTTATGTAATTTTATGGACGGACTCATTTAGAAGTTGCCGAGATGTCTACACCTTATGTGGAGTAAGGTTGTTCTCTCTCTCTCTCTCTCTCTCTCTCTCTCTCTCTCTCTCTCTCTCTTCTGCCATATAAACATACCTGAACGACAAATATTTCGTTATTGTGGTGCCTCTTCACCATATCAGTAAATCATTTCTGTCTCAAACATATGATCATAAACCTAGGTCTTATCACTTCTGTCGTTAGGATGCCTCTTTGTTTCTTCGCAAAATTTGAAGTTTCAGTGATAGTCTTTAAATATTGTAAGAAGAAAAAACATTTTAAAAATTACATGAAAACGGGTGATTCATTCTAGGGTAGCATGGCCCTCAACCAGGTTTGTCCAAATCGAAAACTGTTTCGCGATAAAAGCAACAAAGTCTCGTCTCCTCTCAACTTTCGACATTATTCAGGTGCTGGGTGCGGACCTAAATTCATTATTCACTCATCTAACTTTAGGCCTAAATTCATTATACATTCATTCGCAACCCCATCGGCTAAATATTAACTCCTAAGTATATCCTGATTTTTTTTTTTTTTTTTTTGTGACCTTCGCATTGTTTCCTCAACAGCAACCAAAATAAAAGTTTTTCCGACCAGAAATTAGGATCGAGTGAGTGTTGGTGTGGAGAATTTGTTTAAAAAAAAAAAAAAAGTTTCTTTAGAGTTAATCCCATACATGCCAGTATAGTTTCCTTTTTTTAGTTTTTTTTTTTTTCACAGGTAACCCTTCCACAAAAAGATATATTCTGTTTCCGTCCTTAAGATATATATATATATATATATATATATATATATATATATATATATATATATATATATATATATATATATATATATTAAATTCATTAGAGTTAATCCCATACAAGCCAGAAATGTTCTATTTTTTATTTATTTTTTTCTTCACCGGTAACCCTTCCACAAAAAGATAAATTCTGTTGCGTCCTTAACGCCTAAGAAGACGAGGGTGGAAGGATAAAATGTTTAGAGAGAGAGAGAGAGAGAGAGAGAGAGAGAGAGAAAAAACGATTCTTGGCGAGGGCGGAAGACAAAAATCAATGGCGTTGTTATGGTTCAAAACAAAATCTGTTAAAGGTGCTACATTGTAAGAGTGGAGTGGAAAAGGGAGTTGTTGTGGAGGTCTCTATGTTTGCTCGTCCTTTGTCCGAAAGTAAGCGAAAGTGTTTAAGAGAAGTGGATGTAGAGAGAGAGAGAGAAAGAACTATACATCATATTCAGTGGCCAGGAATGGGAGTATTCCCTCTTTTTTCGTTAATCGTCGTTCGTTTCTTTTCGCTTCATTAGAAAAATAATTTTAAACATTTTTTAAATCGCACTATATTTTGCTGTTGGGGAAAACAACGTGACAACCTTGGACTTAGTAACTTCGTAACCAGAAACCAACAAGAAGTACATAAAACAGCAGCAGCAACAACAGCAATAACAATAACATCTACACCTACAACCACTCAGACTTACATCTTGAATAAAAGCCACATTAAACCAACAGAGCCTATATCCGCGCACAGATGCTGCAGACAGGAGAGTGAGCGCGCGCCTTAGAGACCGGCGTACGTAAATAGAAAATAGAAGACAGAAAAATGGGAAAAATGAATGCATTGCATCATTACCAAATTACCAGTGATTCATCAATGGGTCCGAACGTATTTAATTACATGTCCCGGTCGCTGAAAGATGAGGCTGTCCCATGACAAGGGGGAAAAAGTCTCCGGTCATGTCATCTCTCTCTCTCTCTCTCTCTCTCTCTCTCTCTCTCTATTTTGTATGCTGTGCAAATTAATTAACATGATGACCTTTCTTTTGTATTCGCTCCTCACTCACAACCTTTAAACTCGAATGGGAATAAGTAAAGAAATTCTCCTTCTTTGGCGGGATTCGAACCCATACGAACAAAAAGATTGGGGCCAGTGAACAGAGGATCATTACACCACCACGTAGGATTAAGAATTAATTTAGCTCATACCTACGTATAGCTGTCGAATCGAGTTGCATTTTTTACATGCGCTAAAATAAACACACCATTTTCAAGTTGGCCCAGCAACTTGTAACTCTTTCCATCGGCCTCTGCGTGAAAAAAATATAATTCCGGTTGTTTGTTCTAAGTCTTAAATGTGAGAGAGGGACAGCCTTAAGAAGATGGAGGTACGGAAAAGTGGGATGAGGTAATGGGGGAATACTTGTTATGGAACACTAGAAATACAGTAGGCTGGAACAGAGAAATGACATCTGTCGATTCTTATATTTTTCTATGTCACGACTGGTTTTCTCGCTGAAATTCAAAACGCAACATCGGATACATGATTCACATAGGAAAAATAATTCACTTAATGCTCACATTTAGGTCTACTACGTCTATGTTTACAGTAAAACACATACATCCACAAAGACACATAAATGTAATTCTAGTGACCGAGCAGCTTCAACTCCCCTTCTTCAAGGACATCGCAAGAATAAAGATGTCCAAACAGAGTCTCTTCAAGGGTATCGTTTGTGAGGCTTGATCCTTCGAGCGCAAAAAAAAAAAAAAAAAAAAAAGTTTCTAGTTGGGTGAATCTTTGCCCAGGGCCATATCCCGAATATTTGCTTCACCAAGCCTTTTCACCCTGGCACTGCGCCTTTTGCATAGGAGTATGGCTATAAGGGTATTAATTGCATCCATAGAATGTAATGAGATATGCAATGCAATGAATATGCATACAATTTTTCTTTGTAACAATAGTAGTAATTACCTCCTCATTTATGGGTATAATAATAAATGCACTAATCGTATGTGTAATTTATAAAGCGATTCTTAATGCGTGTGTATATACGTTTGTTTGTTTGTTTGTTTGTTTATTTTTTTTTTTTTTATTTATTTATTCATTCATTTATTTATTTATTTTGTAACGGCACTAGGAGTACCTATGAAAGTATCTAGATTGAAGGTACCTTTATCCAAAAGTTTGAAACGTATCGTCCCTAAGGACAAACTTCCCTCACGACCCTTTTTGACACAGCCTTCATTACAGTTTGTAGAGGTGCGCTAGACATGATTATAATAACAATGATAATAATTAATGTGTAGACATTCTCACGAAACATTCCCAACAAATGAAAATTAATTTACCGAGTAAACATGTGGAAGTATTAAGGAATAAACTGTAAATTTCACATTATTTATATATATATATATATATATATATATATATTATATATATATGTGTGTGTGTGTGTGTGTGTGTGTCTGTGCTGTGTTGTGTGTGTCTGTGCGTGTGTCTGTGCGTGTGTGTTTGTAATTTTTGAAATACGGCAACTGACTCGTAATTTTATGCGCTAATAGGCAAACTCATTTTGCTCCGTAAAGCACCCAAACTAATATTTAATTTGATTATAAGGTAGTTTATAAAATAGTTATTGGTTTCTGGCTTTGCATTACTCATAAAATTAGTTTTCTTATATACACACGCGCGCACACACACACACACACACACGCACACACACACACATATATATAGTATATATATATATATATATATATATATATATATATTATATATATATGTATAACAGAATCACGAAAGTTAGGAACGTGATAAATCCATAAATAAAGATAAATGCCACGAAGGAAAAATAACGAAGGAGTCTGCGAGATCTTTCGGCTGAAAAGCCCTTTACTGAAGCAGCTACTGACAAAAATACGAGAAAAGACAATACAATAGGTTCGTATAACTGACAGATAGGGATTATAAAAGGATTAGTGCCTAGAATCCGACACACCTGGAAGATAAGAAAACCTTCCCTTCCCAAACAAGCATAAACAAAGGGTGCAATTAAAGGTTTAAGACAAACATCTCAGATACAATCTCCACCGACAATTAAAGGATTATAGGTGACAGCTATACGGAACCTGGTAGACAAAACCATATTCACAAAAAATGACAGACATACATTACAATAAAAAAATTTTTTTTTTTTTTTTTTTTTTTTTTTAATAACTCTAAGGCAACTGATTTTTTATTTTAAGTCAGTAATTATATATTTGAGGTCATTCTTAAACATGTTACAGATACAAGGGTCTAAATGAAAAAGGCCACGACTAACATTGAAATACAATGAAAAGTAAGTTGTATTAAAGCAGATTCTAAAAGATTTCGTGATAAGACATCTCTTGACCGTGCAATTACTGAACTGTCAATCCAATTAATTCGGTGGTTGTTTTCACTTAAATGAATAAATAATGCATTAGATTTTTGGCCCAGTTTTTACAGAGTATTTATGCTGGCTTAGCCTTACTTCTAAGCCCTTGCTCGACTGTCCCAGGTAGAATGAGGGACAATCCATACATGGATTTTAATATATTATGTTGTTGCTTTCTCTGGGGCCATTTTTTATTAACATTCTTTTTAGTGTGTTATTATAGAAGAAACAAGGTTGACATTAAAAGCTTTTAACAATGGTTTTAATGGTTTCAAATCCGTTAAAATAAGGCAACTGAGAATGTTCTTAGAATTTTCTTTCTGTGTGTTGTTTTCAGTATAAAACTTTTTGTGGGCTTTATTATAACAAATGTCTAATATATGTGAAGGATAGCATAAATCTTTCCCTATTTTTCTTATGTATTCAATTTCTTGATCCAAATATTGTGGACTGACAATTCGTAATGCTCGTAAAAACATAGAGGAAAAAAATTGATATTTTTATATTAAGATGGTGGCCTGAGAAGAAATGAACATAAGTTAAGTTGTTAGTCGGTTTCCTATGTAAATTCAGTATTTATAGGAAACCTACTAACAACTTAACTTATGTTCATTTCTTCTCAGGCCACCATCTTAATATAAAAAATATCAATTTTTTCCTCTATGTTTTTACGAGCATTACGAATTGTCAGTCCACAATATTTGGATCAAGAAATTGAATACATAAGAAAAAATAGGGAAAGGATTTATGCTATCCTTCACATATATTAGACATTTGTTATAATAAAGCCCACAAAAAGTTTTATACTGAAAACAACACACAGAAAGAAAATTCTAAGAACATTCTCAGTTTGCCTTATTTTAACGGATTTGAAACCATTAAACCATTGTTAAAAGCTTTTAATGTCAACCTTGTTTCTTCCTATAATAACACACTAAAAAGAATGTTAATAAAAAAATGGCCCCAGAGAAAGCAACAACATAATATATAAAATTCCATGTATGGATTGTCCCTCATTCTACCTGGGACAGTCGAGCAAGGGCTTAGAAGGTTAAGGCTAAGCCAGCATAAATACTCTGTAAAAACTGGGCAAAAATCTAATGCATTATTTATTCATTTAAGTGAAAACAACCACCGAATTAATTGGATTGACAGTTCAGTAATTGCACGGTCAAGAGATGTCTTATCACGAAATCTTTAGAATCTGCTTTAATACAACTTACTTTTCATTGTAATTTCAATGTTAGTCGTGGCCTTTTTCATTTAGACCCTTGTATCTGTAACATTTTGTTTGAAGAATGACCTCAAATATATAATTACTGACTTAAATAAAAATCAGTTTGCCTTAGAGTTATTAAAAAAAAAAAAAAAAAAAAAAAATTAAAAAAAAAAAAAAAAAAAAAAAAAATTTTATTGTAATTTATGTTCTGTCATTTTTGTGAATATGGTTTTTTGTCCTACCAGGGTTCCGTATAGCTGTCACCTATAATCCTTTAATTGTCTGGAGATTGTATCTGAGATGTTGTCTTAAACCTTTAATTGCACCCTTTGTTTATGCTTGTTTGGGAAGGTTTCTTATCTTCCAGGTGTGTCGGATTCTAGGCACTAATCCTTTTATAATCCCTATCTGTCAGTTATACGAACCTTCTTGTATTGTCTTTTCTCGTATTTTTGTCAGTAGCTGCTTCAGTAAAAGGGCTTTTCAGCCGAAAGATCTCGCAGACTCCTTCGTTTATTTTTCCTTCGTGGCATTTATCTTTATATATATATATATATATATATATATATATATATATGATATATATATATATATATATATTATATATATATATATATATATATAGCTATATTAGTCTGTCACCTCCCGGTAGTCTTCTGATCGATTTCCACCATTCTTAAAATTTCAGTGCTATTGCTTTATCTTACCTATAGAATCCTCTTTCTTTACCTTACCTATTTTATCATCTTTCTTGCTTCTGTGCACCCTATCCAATTTCGCAGGACGTTTTGAAAAACCTTTTCCCACGAGATAAAGATGCTTTACTAAGCCTTCGAAATCTTTCCGTGATTAATAACAGACTATTTCATGATACTAGCAAAATTGAAACTTTCATTCTTTTACCTTTGGAATAAGTATTAACCATATGCTGTTTGTAAATAAGTTTTTTTTTTTTTTTTGCGAGGGGGAGGGGGTCAATTTCTACTGCTGTGCCATTATAGTGACCCATCAAAGGTGTTATATATTTCAAAATATTTCTGTAGATTTTCACACTCTTGTAATTGTAATGAATAATTAAAAAGGAATTTTTTTATTACTAATGACAAAGTTTTCCGTATCCCTTTAGGACCCAGCTCTTACGTTTTTCCCGTCAGTATGATAACACTCTCTCTCTCTCTCTCTCTCTCTCTCTCTCTCTCTCTCTCTCTCTCTCTCTCTCTGTATGTAAGTAGTAGTACTTGAGCTAGCATTAAAAAACCATGCAAAATTTGGCATATGCCACGGTGAATCGCCTGTTAGTAAGAGCATATTTTCCCTCAATCGTGTGTTTGCTTTGGGGCAGTGCCAGTAGCTGTAAGCCAAACATGCGCTGTGCGCTCAGATACCCGAGTGAACTCCCCCTTAGAAGCGTATGGAAGTTTAGTTCTTTACCGAAGGTCTGCCTTAACATTCACGAAAATGGGGCGATGAGGGTTAAAAGAAATGTAGTTGCTCTTTGAAATCTAGGAGTAGAGAGCAGGGCTAATAAAAGGTAAATGTTCACCTCAGACGTACTCGGGTACAGAGAGGATAGATACCCACTCTCTGATTTCACTCGGTCAGATCCAAGTAGCGCTGGCTGGCAGCCGTCCATCTAAAAGTGAAGTCACTGTCAACGAACGCTCTCTCTCTCTCTCTCTCTCTCTCTCTCTCTCTCTCTCTCTCTCTCTCAGGCCGTCGCACTGGCATTCCTACACGTGTTTTAATCCTGGTTTTGGAGACCAGCGGCGTCTCCCGAGTGTAGTTTACGGTTTGTTTCATTTATCGGTTTAAAGTTTTTTTTTCTTATTTGGTTTAATGGCCAGAATTTGGCCCTTATCGACGATTACCCTATTATAGGGTATTCCATGGGTAAAGTTATGAGGATGAATGGGAGGTTGGTTTGGGGGGGAGGGGGGGAGGGGGGTTAAACATCCAAGCACCTGCAATGTTTTCCCTACCTATATCACACTATTTTTCAGAAGATTATAACTTAATCAAAATTATCTTCAATAATAATACTAGCAATAATGATCCTATCGAAATATGATTCAATCCATATTTCCAGTATGCTGAAAACAAACAGCGAGCAAAAACAGCGGCATACAAACTTGGAAGACATCATTTGCAGATGCCTAAAACTTGACCAGGTTTTTTCGTGGCCGGGTCGTTGAGTCATTCACGTACAGGACCCGTGGATTAACGTGGAATCCGAAGCTTGTCTCGGCCAATCGGGAAACGGTACTAAGGAGTTCGTTTTGACCACCGATCGAATCTGTGCCATTGCCATCAATGGGCATGTGAGCGGCACAGCAATGTCGTCTGTAGTCATTATAATAGATTTATTATACTGGCGTTATGATTTATCACATCAAGGTGCAAAATGAATAGTCTCGTCGAACGAAAGTGACCATTAAGGGTATATAAGATCCATATTTTCTTGCAAATAGGTCTCTAAAACACTCAAACACACACACACATACAAACATAAATACATACATGCATATATGTATATATATATATAATATATATATATAATATATATATTATTATGTAATATATATAATATATATAAATATATATGATATATAATAATATATATATATATATATATATATATATATATATATATATATATATATATATATATAATATATAATATTATATTAATAGCCACAATGACCTCTTAACTTCTTGATTTCTTCACGTGTTTGGGATAAGCTTTAGACCAGAATGTCCTTCCTCGTGGTCAAGTGGTTAATTAGGATAACCTCCCTGAAATATCGGTAGTGGGTTCGAATCCTGCCGAGGGCGTTCTTCGAAGGCTTTGTATCGACGAGGGTATTTAAAGTAGCAAAGCACAAGACTGAGAAGGTTACCGTGAAAATGTATTGTTGACCGAAAAATGACATATTCAAAAAATGATACAACTCTACCCCGCGGGAAGTAAGAGACCTTTAAAGACTTTGGTGTTCAATATTATGAAAATACGAAGAGGACTCCTTCCTTCCTTCCTGTATGCCTTAGTGAAACCACATCCCATACATACGCACAGCTGAACCGTTTTAAGAAGATTACAGTTTTTCCGTCCAGACCTGCGAAGTTTGAAGTTTAAAATGCAGAAAAGGATCAGCCGCTGTTTACAAACACGGGATGATTTTCAGCGTTCGTGTTTGAGGGAAAAAATCTTTTTTGCTGTAGAAATAGAGCAACAACAAAATAAAACAGAATTTACTTAAAAGATAAACAGAAGCAGTGAATGGTCCTACGAACACCTGCGATAATTCAGTGAACATATGTGTGTATATCCCGGGCATCTCTTTAGTTGGACACTTGCCATTACAACCTAAAGTCAGCAGTTCGCGATAACGATAATTACTTCCGAATTGTCATAATTTAAAGTAGTGATAGAATCTTCTCTTCAGTTTTCATACTTTGTTGTTTATGTGACTGTATCTGTGTTTGTATTTGTGTCTGGATGCTTCTTGCTTACATTATTAATATATAACCGCAACAATAAAATTACGATATTCACTAGCTGGCATATAATTAATGTCCCTGTCAATGCATCAAATAAAATTCTTGGAAACAGTTATTAATTTTCTCCTTGAGTAACCTACAAATCACTAAATGTTTTCAAATTCGTTATCGAATTGGTCTCCTGAAAACCTTCTCTCTCTCTCTCTCTCTCTCTCTCTCTCTCTCTCTCTCTCTCTCTCACTTTGATTAATAGTCTTTTTCTCAATGTGCTTCAAAGGAATCTCTATCTAGTAATAATAAGGAGGCATCACATTCTCTCTCTCTCTCTCTCTCCAAGTTCCGAATGATTCACGCCACCAGCAGTACCCGTTGAAAATGTAGATTGATTCGCAACGAAACCCTCATTCATATCTTCTGCGGTGCGAGGCAGTACTTCATCACGCTACTTCACGCTATACTGAACAGGACCCGGCGTCAAATATTCACAATTTATCTCCAAAAGACTGATGCTGCCTTTCTTGGCAACCGGCCTGTAAGGCGGTCGGAGGTAGTAGTAGTAGTAGTAGTAGTAGTATTAGTAGTAGTAGCAGCAGTAGCGAAAATTACTCATAAGCTTTCCGTGCAGAGTGAGGTAATGGAGCTCGCTCGTCTCTTTGTCTGCTTCTTACCTCCTTTCAATCGGTTTCCTGTCTTCTTTTTTTTCGCTTTCGTTTCTTTACGTTGCAAAGATGCTAGGGACTTTATGAGTTTTTTATTCTTTTTTTTTTTAGGGTTTTTCTTCTATGAAAAAGATATTTTAGAAAGGGCATCGCTTAACGTTTGGTATACATTTCTGTGGAATATTTATCTCTTTCTTTCTGTCTCTCACTATTTGCTTCACGGTGTCAGTCTCTCTCTCTCTCTCTCTCTCTCTCTCTCTCTCTCTGCTACTTAATTAAAAGGAATCTCATTTTTTTTCTCTCGCTTTACTTCATAGGAATCTCTCTATCTCTCTCTCATTTGCAGATTTCAACAATCTTTCTAATTTATAAATCTCTCTCTCTCTCTCTCTCTCTTTGGAGCCTCCTCCTTTTTTTTAACGGGAGAAAACAACGGTCCGTAAATACTTGGTAAAGTATTTCCCGTGCAATGACTGCCCGTTATCTCCGACGTTCTCCAAGTCCTCTCTCTCTCTCTCTCTCTCTCTCTCTCTCTCTCTCTCTCTCCTTTGTTTTGGGTAAGAGCTCGCGAATTGGTCGTTATCTCAAACACAGCACATCAAATTACTGCTTGATAGCTTCACCCATAAAGCTAATTCTCTCTCTCTCTCTCTCTCTCTCTCTCTCTCTCTCTCTCTCTCCTCTCTCTCTTTTTTCTCTTTTTTACTTCTTAAGCTCCCGTCTGAAATTTCTTGAATAAAGGCAACGTATATAGAGTAAACACAATAAAAATAAGAGACAAAAACACCAGCTGATTTACTACTGATAAACCTATGCCAAGACATTCTTTCAATTCTGTCGATGGGGAGTCGGGAGACGGATGGCCCTGGGTCACTGGTTTTATTCTTCCCTTCTTCATTGCCTTGATTCTATTTCGTGAGTGAATGGCTGGTGTTTTCTTTAATAATAATAACAGAGAGGACGGAATGGGTAGAAAAGATTAGACAATGGATGGAGCCAGATACAGAGAGAACAAAGATCCTCTCCATGAAAGCCTACAACGCCAAGAAATTAAGGGAGAAAACAATTAAATAATGGGCATAATAGACACCACCAGTATCACAGAAACAAATAACTTGGCATATGCAGGAGCAAGATTAGTAGCAGAACTGATGGGGATACGAACACCAACACCACCAGCACAACCAACCCAACAGAAACCAAAACAGCAACCTCCTTGGAAAAGGCGCCTGGAAAAGCAAATCATGGTGATGAGATCTGACTTGAGTAAACTGAAAGAGATGGCAGAAAAAAGGCTAAGAAGCAAGAAAACAAGGGAGGAACTCAGCGAGAAATACAAAGTACAAGAAGAGGGGAGGGGACTAAACTAAACAAAACGAATAGAAGATGTAAAACAGAGGCTTAAGGCCAGAGCACATAAGATCCAACGGTACATGAACAGTTGCAATAAGGGATACCAACAACAGAAAACAAACTCTATTTCGGAACCCAACCAGAAAAAAGAAAAGACTATTACAAGCCACCTAAGAGGGGAAGGCAACCACCAAGAAATTCCTGAAGCCGAATCAAGTAAGAGACTCTGGGAAAACATATGGAGCAATCCGGTATCACACAACAAACATGCAACATGGCTCCAGGAAGTCAAGGAAGAAGAAACAGGGAGAATAAAACAAAGATTCACAGAGATCACGACAGACAACACTAGCCCAAAATGAAAATCCAAACTGGAAAGCCCCAGGTCCCGATGAAGTCCATGGATACTGGCTCAAAAACTTCAAGGCCCTACACCCACGAATAGCAGAACAACTCCAGCATTGTACCTCAAATCACCATGCACCCAAATGGATGACCACAGGAAGAACATCCTTAGTACAAACAGAAAAGAGTAAGGGAAATATAGCCAGTAACTACAGGCCTATCACCTGCCTACCAATAATGTGGAAGTTGCTAACAGGTATCATCAGTGAAAGGCTATACAACTACCTAGAGGAGACAAACACCATCCCCCACCAACAGAAAGGCTGCAGGAGGAAGTGTAGGGGCACAAAAGACCAGCTCCTGATAGACAAAATGGTAATGAAGAACAGTAGGAGAAGGAAAACCAACCTAAGCATGGCATGGATAGACTATAAGAAAGCCTTCGACATGATACCACACACATGGCTAAGAGAATGCCTGAAAATATATGGGGCAGAGGAAAACACCATCAGCGTCCTCAAAAATACAATGCGCAACTGGAATACAATACTTACAAGCTCTGGAATAAGACTAGCAGAGGTTAATATCAGAAGAGGGATCCTCCAGGGAGACTCACTGTCCCCACTACTCTTCGTAGTAGCCATGATTCCCATGACAAAAGTACTACAGAAGATGGATGCCGGGTACCAACTCAAGAAAAGGGGCAACAGAATTAACCATCTGATGTTCATGGACGACATCAAGCTGTATGGTAAGAGCATCAAGGAAAGAAATAGATACCCTAATCCAGACTGTAAGTATTGTATCTGGGGACATAAGGATGGAGTTTGGAATAGAAAAATGTGTCTTAGTCAACATACAAAAGGGCAAAGTAACAAGAACTGAAGAGATAAAGCTACGAGATGGGAGCAACATCAAACACATAGATGAGACTAGATACAAATGCCTGGGAATAATGGAAGGAGGGGATATAAAACACCAAGAGATGAAGGACACGATCAGGAAAGAATATATGCAGAGACTCAAGGCGATACTCAAGTCAAAACTCAACGCCGGAAATATGATAAAATCCATAAACACATGGGCAGTGCCAGTAATCAGATACAGCGCAGGAATAGTCGAATGGACGAAGGCAGAACTCCGCAGCATAGATCAGAAAACCAGGAAACATATGACAATACACAAAGCACTACACCCAAGAACAAATACGGACAGACTATACATAACACGAAAGGAGGGAGGGAGAGGACTACTAAGTATAGAGGACTGCGTCAACATCGAGAACAGAGCACTGGGGCAATATCTGAAAACCAGTGAAGACGAGTGGCTAAAGATTGCATGGGAAGAAGGACTAATGAAAGTAGACGAAGACCCAGAAATATACAGAGACAGGAGAATGACAAACAGAACAGAGGACTGGCACAACAAACCAATGCACGGACAATACATGAGACAGACTAAAGAACTAGCCAGCGATGACACGTGGCAATGGCTACAGAGGGGAGAGCTAAAGAAGGAAACTGAAGGAATGATAACAGCGGCACAAGATCAGGCCCTAAGAACCAGATATGTTCAAACAAGAAACGATAGACGGAAATAACATCTCTCCCATATGTAGGAAGTGCAATACGAAAAATGAAACGATAAACCACATAGCAAGCGAATGTCCGGCACTTGCACAGAACCAGTACAAAAAGAGGCATGATTCAGTGGCAAAAGCCCTCCACTGGAGCCTGTGCAAGAAACATCAGCTACCTTGCAGTAATAAGTGGTATGAGCACCAACCTGAAGGAGTGATAGAAAACGATCAGGCAAAGATCCTCTGGGACTATGGTATCAGAACAGATAGGGTGATACATGCAAATAGACCAGACAAAATCAAGAAGAAAGTATCACTCATTGATGTCGCAATACCATGGGACACCAGAGTTGAAGAGAAAGAGAGGGAAAAAATGGATAAGTATCAAGATCTGAAAATAGAAATAAGAAGGATATGGGATATGCCAGTGGAAATTGTACCCATAATCATAGGAACACTAGGCACGATCCCAAGATCCCTGAAAAAGAATCTAGAAAAGCTAGAGGTTGAAGTAGCTCCAGGACTCATGCAGAAGAGTGTGATCCTAGAAACGGCACACATAGTAAGAAAAGTGATGGACTCCTAAGGAGGCAGGATGCAACCCGGAACCCCACACTATAAATACCACCCAGTCGAATTGAAGGACTGTGATAGAGCAAAAAAAAAAAATAAAGTAATAATAATAATAATGATAATAACAATATTGGGAGGTTCTACATTCCCTTCCCCGAATGTATTATAATAATAATAATAGCCTTTTCTAGACACGGCCGCAGTTTCTCATCTCTATAATCGAAGGCACTGAAGTTATTCAGTGTCAGAGTCGGAGAATAAGAATGTGAGTTTTTAAAACTTATAGGATAATTTATCGGGCTTAACTTCTAAAGATGTGAAAAACCCATTACCTCGAACCCTATGTTTTTCCTTCAAGTAAGATGCTTAGAGCTCTGGGAGACATTCCAGGCCTTGACAGAAAAAAATAAAATACCTGGCTTTAACTGCCATGAAATAACATGATTATATGAAGGACTGCATCTATCAGAAACTGCCAAGAAAGTAGGAAATTCTTCTCGTTGTACGAGGAGAGAACAGTTTGTGTCAAAAAAAATGAAATAACATGATTATATGAAGAATTGCACCTTCCACAAACTGCACAGAAAGGAGGAAATTCTCGTTTTGTGAGGAGAGAGCAGGCGATGTGGTAAAAATAAAAAATATAAAAAAAACATGAAAGAATATGATTATATGAAGAACTGCACCTTCCAGAAACTGCACAGAAATTAGGAAATTCCTCTCGTTTTGTGTGGAGAAAGCAGGCGATGTTAAAAAAAAAAAAAAAAAAAAAATCAAATTTCATTCCCTTTAAAGGGCAGCCCTCGAAAGGTTACACGAATTGGCAGAATGGAGCTCACGCAACATTGCACCCAGGACGTAGTAGTCATAGTAATTTTGTGATGCAGTAATACTCGGATTATCAGTTGGACTGCCTCTACTTTACCAGCTTTCTAATTGTCTTGGTACGGAACGCCTGATGAATATTGATAAGCCCAAATGATTAAAAAAAAAAATCATTGTGGTTTAGGGTAAGAGAAGGGAAGACTCTGGTACAATAAAAAAAAAATTACGTTCGTGATCTCTTTAGAAACCGTTGATATTTTCAGCAAAGGATTTTTTTTCCAACCTATAAAGGCGATTTTTGCTGGTTTTTTAACGCTCCTTTATCATCTTTAAACAATCGTCTGACGCAAATAAGTCTCGTTTTTTATTATCATTCAGATTTCCTTATCCACTATTTATATACATCCTTCATTATCCAGTGACCTTACTCGCTTCGGTGTGTATAGTTCTGCTTGACCTTCTTCATAATGAGTCATACGTCAGTATATTGTTAAATTTGACAAATCGCCCAATTGTAATTATTCATAATTTTCTTCATTTGCATTTTTTCCTGTATCCACTCCTCCTCTTTCTCCTCCTCATCATCAGTGCTATCACTATATTTGCTGTCATTATCTTTAATATTTGTTGTGAAAAGCACCATCTGCCAATTTCTAAAGTTTTGAGGCGTCTATTTTCACATTCTTAAAACCCATAACTCGATGACTTTCGTCCGGTACTTCCGTTCATACTTTCTCTCTCTCTCTCTCTCTCTCTCTCTCTCTCTCTCTCTCTCTCTCTCTGTGTTGATATACCTCTCGGACACAATCCCAGATGGAGTGAAAAGCGGAGAAACTGCATCTTTCATTCGAGTATCAATCGAACGGACCACTAAATGGATTACGTAACCGGGGGAGAGATCTTCGTCCCACGCAGATGCCAGTTAGCGTCAAATAAAGTTTGCGTCCTTCTCGCATTTTCTTGCCTTTTGCGAAAAATCAATCCTCTTCACATCAGCTGTTGTTTACAGAGTCGAGCATAACCACAACGCAACCAGAATGAAGAAGTTAGGCGTTGATTGAATGATATTTAATTCGACGCCAGTCGGGAAGGCGGTGTTTAGTTGAAAACTTCGATTGATTAATTATGACGTGAGAGGCTACGTCACCCACAAGGACTCCCGTGTCTGTGCTTGATTTCAAAAGGCGGTCACTCGCTCTGCTTGGCTGTGCCGTCAGTGGGCTGTTGCGGTCACTTGGCGAATTACCTTCATCCCTTTGCTACTGCGCAACTTATTTTGGTTATTATTGGCATGAAGTATTAATTAATGCCTTTTGGGTACTCCCTCATCTGAACACGAAATTGATTTTTGGCCCTGTCAACCAACTTTGGTTTTGCAAGTTCTTGGCGGTGCGGTAGGTGATACTAATATTCATGATTTGCTTACAGAAGTAATGAGTATTATTTCTTTGCCAATCTGTACCATGAAGGTAATGAAAATACAAACACCTAGAAAACTAAAAAGACTAATTAGTGATCACATAGCGTTTGGGGCCAATTAATCATGGTTAGTGTAGTAGTAATGGGTAGAAGTAATGGGTACTACCTTC
>NC_061092.1:6078962-6113962 GCF_015104395.2 Macrobrachium nipponense | reverse complement strand
AGCATCCGGTGACGCTATTCCAGACTTCGACCTTGAAGTTGAATGAATTTTCGAAGATTCAACTTCGAAAATTTTCAACGCAATAGGACCATGATGGGGGGAGTGCAAACGGAAAATTTGTACAGCATCCGAAAACGTTGGTACAAGACTTCGACCTTGAAAAGTCTGTCGGATTTCCGAAGATCTAGTAGCTTCGATGACGTGCGGGCTCCTTCCAGCGAGATTCCAGTCACAAATGAAATACAACATCCAATGTAAGCGAGAACGTGTCTTACTACTAGCTTTAGATCGTGGGCGACTCTTAAGACCAGTATGAATAATAACTAAGCGACCTTCGGAAAATACACTGGCGGATTCAAATAGTGAAGTTCAGTAGGAATTTTCGCTACTCACAACTGTTGTTCTTTGCGTTTTCCTCGAGTTCGAATGGTGCACAACATTTTGGCTAGAACACACAGCTGGAAAAGTGTCACATAGATAATACGTGCTTATGAATGTATTACTATCTTAACAATTAGTGTAAACGATTTAAAAACATATTCAGTCTTATGTGTGCTTGTCTCAGCTCTGACTGCGTTAACAGAATGAAATTTCTTCCTTAGAGAGTAAGCATAACCATGCTGGAACAAGGCGGCGAAAAATGGGTTAAATCAATAGAGTACTGCAGTGTGTTGAATGTTACATTAATCCAGGAGTCCACTTCTTGCACCTGAACTATATATATATATATATATATCTATATATATATATATATATTTATATTAATAATTATTATAATATTATATATATCTATATATAATATATATATGATAAACAATATATATAGCTATATATATATAACACATTACAATCATGTAGATATCTTTAGAATTTTAGCAATTATGATGGGCATGAATCATTATTTTATTTAACTTAGTTATTTTCACCTCTCTCTCTCTCTCTCTCTCTCTCTCTCTCTCTCTCTCTCTCTCTCTCTTCTTCTTCTTCTTCTTCTTCTTAGCAAAAGAAAAAAAAACCTGAAAAAGTGCCTTGAAGCCCAACGTGAAATGCAATCGGCGGTCGAGCTAACGAGCGGGGTACTTGATCAACAGAAGTTTACGCCAAAAGTTGGGTTACATAAGTGAACCAAAAAAGGTGCTTTCCGTCATGGAATTTCGATTACGAAACATCGTCTTCACCTTGAGATTAGTACCATCTCTTTCTTCTGTCGATTTCTGACACACATACTTGTGCGCCGCCGTTGAGGCGGGGAGGGAGAGAGGGAGGTAACTTAGCGTTTGCATTTCTTGTTTTCAAAAACGTTTCAATGGTCATCTCTCTTCATTCCATTATCTCGGGTATCTTTCCATCTCACCTGTCTGCCCACCTCATTTTGAATAAGGGAAGCCCAAGGATGCCCACCTCATTTTGAATAAGGGAAGCCCAAGAAAGGTGCATGACAAGGAGGTTATATGGGAAAACATAACCTACCACAGAATTTGAAGGGAAAGAAGAATAATCATAATGAGCAAGGCATTACCCTTCACCCTGCCCATTTACCTACCTACCTAACAATTGACCTGCCTACCTAACCCCCTAAATAACCAACAAAAGTGCCATCTTACTAACCTCATCACAAACGAAATCACTTTCATCCTTTCAAAACTCCTTCTTGAGACATCCTGACAACAATAATGATTTTATTACAAAAAGTAAAATATCGTTTGACCGGAAGTTTGTCATATACAATATATAAATAAGATCATTATATTTGTCAAAATCAATAAAATATCCTCGGCTCTATTTGCTATTATGATTTATTCTTCTTGCGTAAGTTACTGCAATTTAGGCTCCTTTAGTTTTATCAAACATTTACTTTTATTTTTATCAGTTCCCGTCTAGCAATTACATTAGTAGAGGTAATCTAAACCCCCTTCTCATATTCTGATTTATTACTTCGAGTTCTTATTCCATTTCAGCTAATTCATTATATTTCTAAATCGAGTGTTGGCATACCTTTAATAATAGACTTTAAATGCTTAAAAATGAAAAAAAATCTAAAATCCTTCAGCGTAAGGATTGCAATTGTATTTTTGAAGAATTCTAAATGTGTGATTTGCAATACACCAAGTTTTACACACAACAAAAAGGGAATTATTCCATCCACATATTAACATGTTTTATTATTATTATTATTATTTTTTTTTTTTTTTTTTTTTTTTTTTTTTGCTCTATCACAGTCCTCCAATTCGACTGGGTGGTATTTATAGTGTGGGGTTCCGGGTTGCATCCTGCCTCCTTAGGAGTCCATCACTTTTCTTACTATGTGTGCCGTTTCTAGGATCACACTCTTCTGCATGAGGCCCGGAGCTACTTCAGCCTCTAGTTTTTCTAGATTCCTTTTCAGGGATCTTGGGATCGTGCCTCGTGCTCCTATGATTATGGGTACGATTTCCACTGGCATATCCCATATCCTTCTTATTTCTATTTTCAGATCTTGATACTTATCCATTTTTTTCCCTCTCTTTCTCTTCAACTCTGGTGTCCCATGGTATTGCGACATCAATGAGTGATACTTTCTTCTTGACTTTGTCAATCAACGTCACGTCTGGTCTGTTTGCACGTATCACCCTATCCGTCCTGATACATAGTCCCAGAGAATCTTTGCGTGATCATTTTCTATCACTCCCTCAGGTTGCTGCTCGTACCACTTATTACTGCAAGGTAGCTGATGTTTCTTGCACAGGCTCCAGTGGAGGGCTTTTGCCACTGAATCATGCCTCTTTTTGTACTGGTTCTGTGCAAGTGCCGGGCATTCGCTTGCTATGTGGTTTATGGTTTCATTTTTCGTATTGCACTTCCTACATATGGGAGAGATGTTATTTCCATCTATCGTTCTTTGAACATATCTGGTTCTTAGGGCCTGATCTTGTGCCGCTGTTATCATTCCTTCAGTTTCCTTCTTTAGCTCTCCCCTCTGTAGCCATTGCCATGTGTCATCGCTGGCTAGTTCTTTAGTCTGTCTCATGTATTGTCCGTGCATTGGTTTGTTGTGCCAGTCCTCTGTTCTGTCTGTCATTCTCCTGTCTCTGTATATTTCTGGGTCTTCGTCTACTTTTATTAGTCCTTCTTCCCATGCACTCTTTAGCCACTCGTCTTCACTGGTTTTCAGATATTGCCCCAGTGCTCTGTTCTCGGTGTTGACGAAGTCCTCTATACTTAGTAGTCCTCTCCCTCCTTCCTTTCGTGTTATGTATAGTCTGTCCGTATTTGCTCTTGGGTGTAGTGCTTTGTGTATTGTCATATGTTTCCTGGTTTTTCTGATCTATGCTGCGGAGTTCTGCCTTTGTCCATTCAACTATTCCTGCGCTGTATCTGATTAATGGCACTGCCATGTGTTTATGGCTTTTATCATATTTCCGGCGTTGAGTTTTGACTTGAGTATCGCCTTGAGTCTCTGCATATATTCTTTCCTGATCGTGTCCTTCATCTCTTGGTGTTTTATATCCCTCCTTCCATTATTCCCAGGTATTTGTATCCTGTCTCCATCTATGTGTTTGATGTTGCTCCCATCTGGTAGCTTATCCTCTTCAGTTCTCGTTACTTTGCCTTTTTGTATGTTGACTAAGGCGCATTTTTCTATTCCAAACTCCATCCTGATGTCCCCAGATACAATCCTTACAGTCTGGATTAGGGTATCTATTTCCTTGATGCTCTTATCATACAGCTTGATGTCGTCCATGAACATCAGATGGTTGATTCTGTTGCCTCTTTTCTTGAGTTGGTACCCGGCATCCATCTTCTGTAGTAACTTTTGTCATGGGAATCATGCTACTACGAAGAGTAGTGGGGACAGTGAGTCGCCCTGGAAGATCCCTCTTCTGATATTAACCTCTGCTAGTCTTATTCCAGAGCTTGTAAGTATTGTATTCAGTTGCGCATTGTATTTTTGAGGAAGCTGATGGTGTTTTCCTCCTCTGCCCCATATATTTTCAGGCATTCTATTAGCCATGTGTGTGGTATCATGTCGACGGCTTTCTTATAGTCTATCCATGCCATGCTTAGGTTGGTTTTCCTTCTCCTACTGTTCTTCATTACCATTTTGTCTATCAGGAGCTGGTCTTTTGTGCCCTACACTTCCCTCTGCAGCCTTTCTGTTTGTGTGGGATGGTGTTTGTCTCCTCTAGGTAATTGTATAGCCTTTCACTGATGATACCTGTTAGTAACTTCCACATTATTGGTAGGCAGGTGATAGGCCTGTAGTTACTGGCTATATTTACCTTACTCTTGTCTTTTTGTACTAAGGATGTTCTTCCTGTGGTCATCCATTTGGGTGCATGGTGATTTGAGATACAATGCTGGAGTTGTTCTGCTATTCGTGGGTGTAGGGCCTTGAAGTTTTTTGAGCCAGTATCCATGGACTTCATCGGGACCTGGGGCTTTCCAGTTTGGCATTTTCTTTAGTTGGTGTCCTGACTGTGTCTGTTGTGATCTCTGTGAATCTTTGTTTTATTCTCCCTGTTTCTTCTTCCTTGACTTCCTGGAGCCATGTTGCATGTTTGTTGTGTGATACCGGATTACTCCATATGTTATTATTATTATTATTATTATTATTATTATTATTATTATTATTATTATTATTATTATTCATTATATTATTCATCGTAACAGCATCATTATTCGCTTCCATTACTAATTTTGTGATTTTTTCTTACCCCACTAGAAAAATATCATTAATACACACAGAGATCCAACATGGTGACCAAAATGGAAATCCTGACCACTTTATTTATCCGTGTCCTAAATGAATGCAGAGAGAGAGAGAGAGAAGAGGAGAGAGGAAAGAGAGAGAGAGAGAGAGAGAGAGAGAGGAGAGAGAGAGTCTGGAATAGTAGATTCCTCGTAATAGAAACCCATCCCCCACCCATCAAAGAAGAGAGGAAAAATACAGCAAGGTCCGAAAAAAATCTGAGATTAAAAGGAACGTGTTATATAACATGCAAGATATGAATACTAAAACAGGCGATTATACGGTTCTGATACCTTTCATGTTTTGTGGTCGGAACACACAAAAAAATATCAAATAATCCTGGTTTTAAAAATTCCAGTACCAATACGAGAGAAAGAAGATAATAAAACGAAAAATCGTGAATATGGTGCCCTTTCAACCCAAGGATTAGACGATGAAAGTCCCATTGCGTATCTCTCGTTATTAAACAAGGTGTGATCCAACCTCCAGCTTACTCGGGACGCGTGCAAGATTTTTCCCCTAGCACAAAAGTTTTAAACATTATATTCTTAACGCATATTAATACCTGCCAAAATCTAAGGTCGGTCAAACAGATCCTTGTTTCACAAACGAAAATTAAAATAAATATATATTTCATTAGAAATCTTTATTCTGTACTGTTTAACATGCACATTATTTATTGTTTACATTTTAATTCTAACAAATAAATCATAAATATCCTATATTCAAATTCCTGTGTCTTTTAATCAACGCGAAACACCTTTTTCAGACCTTTTTCCTTTTTAGGACCTTCCACAGAATAATAACAAAGTAGTTTGTAGGCTTACTCCCCCAAGTAAGCGAGATGGGGTGATAGCAAAAAATAGCAACTTTTCATTCAATGAGGGGAACAATACTACACGAAATAGCGGCATTCCTGAATATGAATTGTCTTCATAAGAAGGCATACTACTAAAGTAATTATCACATTTTAATTACCACAACAAATATTTTCACAATTCAGCCAAAATTTAGCACTTACTTTCAAATTCTTTTTTTATAAGAACATAAATGAAGTTAATAGTAATGGATTTTCGTTGTTGATAAGAGTTCTTAATTACTCTGCATAGTGTAAGTCAAGATATACCATCCATTCTCTTTGCAGGTCACAAATTTTTCTTCAGTGAAGAATGTAGTTACAGATCCATTTCTTCCGTAAAAAAAAAAAAAAAAAATCTAGTTACAGATCCAATGACAGTAAAGAAGTAAATAAATAATTTTATCATCACGCTTTCTGTTTTGATTCTGAAAAGTAGTGAACACTCTGTACCCTGGGAAATTCTGTTAACTTTGGTGTTGTTATCATTATTGCCATTACTTTATTATTACTTTTCTCATCTCATTACCATTATAATATCACAGCATGAAAATCAAAGCAAAGGAAGAGCGGCATCTTTGCTACTATGATCCCATTGAATCTTGAGATCACAATTCCTTAGGGTCGAAAGTCTTCCATTGGTCGTGGTGATTACCGCTCTTAGGGACACCGACGTGAGTCACCTGGAACGCTTCTATCTCGTTCCTATCTCCCGTCTCCTTGGGTCAATTAATGGAAGAAATTGAATTAGTTTGTCTTCTCGCGCAGAGAGAGAGAGAGAGAGAGAGAGAGAGAGAGAGAGAGAGAGAAAGAGGAAGAGAGGAGAGAGAGAGAGAAGAGAGATAGAGAGAGAGAGAGAGAGAGAGAGAGAGAGAGAGAGAGAGAGAGGCGTCATCTCATGTCACTATAAACAAGCTTCTCTCCAAACGACGAGGCTCATTTACTTACTTTAAGAGTAAACTCGTTTCATGACAGCAAAGATGAAGGTAAATTCACCATGGAACTCTTTTACCCTTCCGGCTTTCGGGTCATTCTCCACACTAGCATAGATCCGCGACAGTCAACGAACTTCCAGGTACTTAATCCAGTGCTTAGGAGACGAGAAGAGTTAAGAGTTTTAATGGAACGTACTACGTCCTTCTTTCATCCTTTGATAGACTGCTCTTGAAGGGGGTACACTTCTTTTCTTAGTAATAACTGCAGGAACTCAAAGATGCCTTACAGAATACCAAAGCATAAGCCCCTGGTGAAGATAAAATACTATATGAAATGAGAAATACCCTTCTGTTCTCAATATATATATGAAACACCCTACTGTTCTTAGTATATATGAAATAGCTTTCTATTCTCAGTATATATTAAATACCCGTCTATTCTCAGTTTATATGAAATACCCTTCTGATTTTAGTATATATGAAATGCCCTTCTGTTCTCAGTATATATGAAATATCCTTCTGTTCTTAGTATATATTAAATACCCTTCAGTACTCAGTATATACTAAATACCCTTCTTTTCTTAGTATAAACTAACAAGGAATGAGGTTGCGACCCAGCCCTAAAAAGATTTGTTCGTTTCCGCTAATCGGAAGACCATTCATTCTTATATCCCTTGTGAGAAATAAAGAAGCAAATGTGAATGTCGGTCGTAGTCGTAATAAGCATTTCTGGCGTTCGGAACTGCAGCCGAAATTTATTTTTTTATTTTTCTTTTTTCTTTTAAGAATAAATGCCATTTCAGTGTCCACAAACCAGTACTATGGAAGGTCTTGCATCCCTGTGGTATTCCGCTAAATCTGTAGACTAATTAAAAGTATTCAGAACCTTAGCAGGTCCTTTTTGGCCTTCTCATGGATTTATATTGAAAGAGTTGTTGGAACGGGAAGAAAAAGTTCATGTTACAATAACTTAAAATTTCACACACTTAGAAAACATAGATGATGATGTTTTAACCAGCAAGACCCCACGAGTTTAAACAGCATTACGAATCTAGAGATGTGAAGTCATACAAGAAAACAGAAATAATGAGAACAGAAAATGCTCCATAGAAAAAGATTGCTGATGTTAAATCTTTCAGATACCTTTGGTAATGCCAACAGTGCACTAAGTGAGGTGCACTGGCGGCACTGTCACCCTACGGGAGACGATGATAGCAGAAAAAATGAGGCTGGCAATATAATCCCCTTTTCTAGCCCAGGCCCAAAGGATACAAGGATCAAGAAAAGAAACGACTGTAGGATGGGGCTTAACGGCGAAGGGAGCTAAAGACCTGTAAGATTAATTAATCCATTAGTTAATAATAACGTTAACTGACGCCTCCAAGACTAGGGCCAAGGGTTAGACTTACGATAACGTAGGCTCTTACATTCAAGAACTTCGTATAAGGAGAAAAGGGGCAATTAAAAAAACGCCCTAACGGTGAAATTAGAGCAGATGACCACGATTGATTTGCCATTCACCTAAACGGTGTTGCTGGCTTCTTATCTGCTCTCGTTGGCTGACTGCCTGATGCCTATCGATTATTGTCCGGTGATTGGTAATCAGATACTTCTGGGGATCTTCAGGAGCCGCTGGAAAGCCACTGGAAATTTTTCTTGAATTATTAACCCGGTTTCAGTAGGGCGGTGAGAATTCAGTTCATCGAATCAAGGCATCTAGCGACATTTTTCCTTCATAGTCAAAGAAGTTCATGACACTGAAGCGAAAAATTACGCAAAAAAAAAGAGATCATTTATGAAATGAGTGATGAACGAAGGGATTTATTAAATGATAATCCGGAATGGAAAGGGGGAGAAATATCAGTACAGCGATAAGTAAACAGACAAAACAAAAAATAAACGAATTTCTAACGTGTCCTGTACATGAACAGAAACAGGTTTTAGAAAATATGTTGAAGTAGAGAGAAATACATCTCAACTAATACACAAAAACAGATGGATTACAAAGTAAAACAGAAATACAAATACAGAAATAAACCCCCAACAACACAGATATTGTTCTCAATCAATCTACCTTGATATAGTTTCCTGAATATCGCTTATATTTACCAATGAACAGATTTAATTTCTGGGTTTATTTAAGACAATTTTCTTTGAAATCACATCATAAATAGCTTTTCAATTTCGCCTTTTCTTTTTACAGATCTTTGAGGATGCTAATATACTTTTACAATGACACAATTCAATTAAGGTTCTATCTATTTTATATTTTATTGTTAAATGTTCCATTTTGATTAAATTTTCAAGGCAAGCATTCCCAACCCTTTTAATATTTCAATATTCTATCACTTCCAAAGTACGATCATTTTCACCGAAAATTAATTAAACTATTCATCCTTAATAAGAAATTTAATGTCATGTTTACCAGTCATCTGAACGCCCTTATTTATTAAACTCTTTATTATACTGTATTTCCCCCCAAAAGCAGACGAGATATTCTCTCCTCTCGCTGCAAAATGTTTTGCCAAAAATATATTCAAACTTAAATACAAAAAAAATAAAAAAACTTAGAACTTATTGGCATGTTTTAGCCTTCTCGTTCATCTAGCACATAATCTAATTCATTGCAGATCATCACTGCCAAAAATAATATTTGCAAATGAGAGAGAGAGAGAGAGAGAGAGAGAGAGAGAGAGAGAGAGAGAGAGAGATCATCCTAAACCTTTGCAAGATTCTCATCGTCTTTCATTAGCTTTTGGTCTTCTTTTTTTATTTATCTTATTTTTTTTTATTTCGTTCTTCACCCAAACATCCTACTACTTCATCCACCCTAAATCATCCAGCTTCATTTCGCCGTCGTTTCATAACTTCGGGATCCATCCACCCACACGCCCCCCCCCCCCCCCCCTCCTCCATCTCCCCACCCCAATAAATCAATGGCATGCGTCCACCGCAGCATATTGAGGCCAGAATCCCTTTCTTACGCATCCCGGAGTCGCCCTTAGCGCAGCAGATTTACCAATGGTCTTCGTTTCGTTGCTTTCACAACACGATTAGGGAGGGGGTTCCGTTCGCTGGCCATAGATCTCTCTCTCTCTCTCTCTCTCTCTCTCTCTCCTCTCTCTCTCTCTCTCTCTCGGATTCTGGATCTCTCGTCCTTGAAAGAGGAGACCAAAATGAGGTTCATTTCCCTTCTCTATTTTCGCATTTCACGATGGGCGGTTGCTTTCGAGCAAGCTGGAATCTATTGCCAGCACGGGCTCTTGCCCGGTATGAAAAGGTGCTGAGGAAGATAAGGGGCCTTGTGTGGACCTCTTGAGTCGGATCATTCGAAAGATGTGGAAATCATAATCATTTTAATTGTTACAGCGGATTCACTGCTGGCTTAGAATTTCAGCAGCTTATTGTAACGCTTCATCTTCGGAATTCTGAATTTTATTTTATAAGGTGTCGCTTGAAATTTTCAACCGATCTATTACCAATTTTCATGGTAGATCCACCATTCTTCAGCAGCTGTGTGGTATGGCAAATTTCTTCTTTCTTTCTATCTCAAGATAATCTAATTACCATACAACGGCTCGAATTTGTCTGTCTTATCTTGTATAATAATAATAATAATAATAATAATAATAATAATAATAATAATAATAATAATAATAATAATAATAATAATAATAATAAGCAAGTGAATGCCCGGCACTTGCACAGAACCAGTACAAAAAGAGGCATGATTCAGTAGCAAAAGCCCTCCACTGCAGCCTGTGCAAGAAACATCAGCTACCTTGCAGTAATAAGTGGTACGAGCACCAACCTGAAGGAGTGATAGAAACGATCAGGCAAAGATCCTCTGGGACTATGGTTATCAGAACGGATAGGGTGATACGTACAAACAGACCAGACGTGACGTTGATTGACAAGGTCAAGAAGAAAGTATCACTCATTGATGTCGCAATACCATGGGACACCAGAGTTGAAGAGAAAGAGAGGGAAAAATTGGATAAGTATCAAGATCTGAAAATAGAAATAAGAAGGATATGGGATATGCCAGTGGAAATCGTACCCATAATCATAGGAGCACTAGGCACGATCCCAAAATCCCTGAAAAGGAATCTAGAAAAATTAGAGGCTGAAGTAGCTCCAGGACTCATGCAGAAGAGTGTGATCCTAGAAACGGCACACATAGTAGAAGAGTGATGGACTCCTAAGGAGGCAGGATGCAACCCGGAACCCCACACTATAAATACCACCCAGTCGAATTGGAGGACTGTGATAGAGCAAAAAAAAAAAAAAAAAAAAAAAAAAAAAAAAATAATAATAATAATAATAATAATAATAATAATAATAACCAGAATTAACACATTAAGAAGTCAGATTTCATCAGATTTCAACATATTTGATTATTGATAAAAACAATACTCAGAAACCATGATAATGACCATAACAAACGATCCAGTAGGATAAAGGTCAAATTTTATAAGAAGAAGAAATGCAGCAAATTAATAATTTATTACCTAAAGGAGAGAACATATAGGACTGCCCCACTTCTACCCTTTCTTTGTTCTTTGTTTAATTATCCTCCTCTTTTGAAAAAAAAAAAACTGGCTCTTGACTACCAACCCTGACCTACAAACCAAAGAATAATGTTCTTCCGGGAATGAATCGGTATTTCGACGGTTGGGTTGGGTTAGGTAAGGTTAGGTTATATATTCAAAGAAAATCAATGCATAGTACAACTCCTATTCCCCCCAATACCACCCCTTAGTATTGCTGTATAAGTTACAGTCCTCAAACCTAACATCTTATCATTATTGCTAAAATAATAACCAAGATTATTTTTTCATGATATGGCCATCCTTGCAGGATATGTTTAAAAACTGATGTAACCAAAATTACACTGCCCTACCAAAATTTTCGCTCTTCACGTTCAAAGCAATTTTCAAAGAAAGTCAGCAACGTTTGTTTTATATCTGTCCAAATTACAGTAGATTAATAATCATAATAATAATAATACCCATATTTACTATTGTCCTTATTACTATTATTGTAAATAATAATGATAGTAATTATTATCATTATAAATGATAATAATAATAATCATCATCATATTTACTAGCATTTTTATTACTATTATCATGATTATTATCACTATTACAATTATTGTAAATAATAATGATAAAACTAATAATAATGATAATAATAGTAATTGAAAAATCATTCGTAAACATTAACCAATTCTATATGAGTTATCAAGAAAATAATAATATAGTTGTATCCAAAGGAGATCGAACCTCGCTTTACGTAAGTCTCTGCGTCAGAGCGGAGATAAAGGCGATATTTTCTCCTCTTCTCTCTCTCTCTCTCTCTCTCTCTCTCTCTCTCTCTCTCTTCTTTTATCTTGTTTATATTTAGATGATTGTGTGTGTAGAGCGGCTGCAGTCGCTTTGTAATTAAACCAAAGGTCATTGAAAACATGTATGAATTAAACCAAGCGTCATTGAAAACATGTATGAATTAAACCAAGCGTCATTGAAAACATGTATGAATTAAACCAAGCGTCATTGAAAACATGTATGAATTAAACCAAGCGTCATTGAAAACATGTATGAATTAAACCAAACGTCATTGAAAACATGTATGAAATAAACCAAGAGCCATTGAAAACATGTATGAATTAAACAGCCGTTGAAAACATGAATGAATTAAACAGTCATTAAAAACATGAAGAAATTAAACCAAGTCACTGACAACATGTATGAATTAAACGAAGAGTCATTGACAACATGTATGAAATAACCCAGAGTCACTGACAACATGTGTGAATTAAACCAAGAGTCACTGAGAACATGTATGAATTAAAACAAGAGTTACTTACAGCATGTATGAATTAAACCAAGAGTCACTGAAAACATGTATGAATTAAACCAAGTCATTGAAAACATTTATGAATTAAAACAAGATTAATTGACAACATGTATGAATTAAACCAAGTCACTGAAAAAATGTATGAATTAAAACAAGATTCATTGACAGCATGTATGTATTAAACCAAGAGTCACTAAAAACATATATGATTTCGAAACATGTATGAATCAAATGAAGAGCCACTGAAAACATGTTTGAATCAAATGAAGAGCCATTAAAAACGTGTATGAATTTAATGAAGTCATTGAAAAATGTATGATCAAATGAAGAACATCATGTCTGAATTAAATGAAGATTCATTGACGAAATAAAGCAGCTAATTTATGTCCACGACCACTTATAAATAAAAAATATACGAATAAAGGTAAAACATGAAAATATTTGCAGAAAAAATAATTTTAATTTAAAGAAACAAAAAGTTGATAATGAACAAACCCAATGCAAGAAACGTTTTGTGGTTAAAGTTAATTAATGTTAAACAAACACATGAATAGATAAATAAGCAAATGGATGTGTTACCGAGTTAATAATGAATTATGAATCTTCTTCTGAACTGGTCGTTCTGTTTATGGAAAATTAAGTAAAATCGATCGGCTTCTATAGTCACAGATATTTTGGTTCCAAATCGAAAATCGATTCTGTATTCTGCCAAATTAATTGGTTTTTTTTTCTTCTGTGGGAATAACGTTTATCAACATTATTAATAAACATAAAGTTCATAGACATTGGGTTTCATTTAATAACTTGGGTTTGATTTTTAGAGTAACAAATTTCGTCAAGACTTTTGTTTGCCCTTTCCATGTATCAGGTTTATTCTTTTATTGTTAATCTCATTCTTCAGGGGAAATTGACTCACGCTTTGATAAATTTTCGAGATCCTGTAGTGGGTACTTACTTCTGTCTACCATTACAACATTTACTGTCTTAATCTTGGGGACATGCATGAATAATGTTTTAGTTTCGGTTTGGTTGAATAATATGTTGGGTTTTTTCGCCTTATTGAATTTTTTTTTTTTTTTTTTTTTTGCATTTACTTTAATAAGCAAAGGTCGATTGCTCTATTAGGTATCTTCAAACGATGCCAAACCCTTTAAACCATTTAAACGGAATTCACAATATCGTGACTTACTGTTACATACTAAAAAATCCACAATGGTCTGATAACAAAAAACAAAGAATTTCGACCCCTCTTCAGTGTTCGGAAGTCTGTTTCTCATACTATTGCATAATAATATCATTTACTTACATAATCGTGGATTTTTATTTAATTATAATCGAGCCGGAAGGAGAGGAAGAAGAGTCAGTGTTCGAAAGTCTGTTTTCATACTTTTGCATAATATCATCATTTACTTATATAATCGTGGAGTTTTATTTAATAATAAAAATCGAGCCGGAACGAGAAGAAGAGCGAGCTGAAAGAGATCAAGACAGTTTACCGAGAATTGATTCTCCGTCAAGACGTGTGACTCGCTGCTCGCGGGGCCCTATTGTTAGCCACGGCGTCTTTGTTTCAGAATGAGCAAAGTTAGCGTCTAGAGGGTTCACCGTCCACGTGAATGGATGGATGAGAATCCCTGAATTATGGATTATGAAGTATATTTGACAAATATGACGAATGGCTTTCGTCTACTTGAGGACGAGAAGGGGTCCTCTTCCTTAGAGAGTGAAAGCTACTGCTGTCTGTGTTTATATAATATTTAAGCCAATGCATAGATGTAAAGTTTTATATAATAATGTAGACTAGATTATTCCCCTACCTTCTACCAACGTTTTATTAACCTTAAATGCTCTTTAAAACTTATGAAAGGTCGAATTAAAAACGCATAAAAGACTTTTGTTAGCATATCGAGAAAAATAAGACAATACGTAAGGGTTTTTATGTATATACTTATCATTTATATTCATTATATATATATATATATATATATATATATATATATATATATATATATATATATATTTACTAAAACGGACCTCATTAAAACTGGATGGTATCTAGCGAAGTATGTTTATTTTACGGATACTATACTTGACAACGAGGGCAGTCTGTTCTAGAAAGCTCGTAACTTTTTTTAATGAATAAAAACCATCCAGTTAGAATGATGTCCTTTTGGTAATTGTATTAAAGCACAGAACAATTGTGTAAGTGATGAACTTAATATTAAGCGCAGCCTGAGGAATGTGGCCGTTTTGAAAACAAAAAAAAAAAAATGACCGGGCTGAATGAATTCTTATATTCAGCGCTTGCTTTTCAATTGAAATCAGCTGCTCCGTGCAAAACGCAGCGTTCAACGCGAGACTGGATACGCTGTTGTATTCTTAATTCAGTTTCAATTTTTCATGCTATGCGGTAAGCCCAGGCTGAAATATTCAGTCGAGCTTTCACTTCCTCATATTGATGAAGCCAGTAATATTTGTCGCTCTATTTATTAGTGCCTTTGTTTTCGTCGTCAGCCTTGCAACAGGAGCAGGAATTCGAAGAAAACGCTCGAAAGGGAGTGAATTCTTTTATATGAAACCCGTAATTTAAAAAAAAAAGCTTTTGCATTTGTCAAATGAATATTAATCTCCGATCAATGTATTAATAAGTATTCATCTTCGCACAGCAAGATTGACAAGAAAGTTGAGAGATTACTAAACCATGCATCCACGAACAAAGAATAAGTCTGAGTTTACGTATTTATAACATATTTAGTCGCGCGAGTTTGCTTATTCTTGGAATTGGCATATACGATCTGGTCCAAAAGGCAAGGCGCCCGGACCTATGAGGTCATTCGGCGCTGAAAATAATGTCGAAATAATTGTTAAGAGAGGGTGGAAAGTAAGACGGAAGAAAGAGACTAAGAACAGAGGTACACTAAAAGGAATGAAAGGGGTTGCAGCTAGGGACCGAAGGGACTCTGCAAAGAACCTTGAGTAATGCCTAGAGTGCACAGCGTGAGGTGCACTGGTGGTACTTTCACAAACAAAGTCAGGAAGTCCAATAGAGAGGCTCAACACACCGTAAAATATGCTCAATACTCGCATGCGAAGTAACCAAGCCATACAAATGCCGGCTTCAGTATGCCAGAGAGAGAGAGAGAGAGAGAGAGAGAGAGAGAGAGAGAGAGAGAGAGATTAGAAAATAAGACTGACGGGAAACTGGTAAATAAACAAGACACTTGTGCTCTCTTTTGTTTATATTAACCGGGCGCCACGAAACAAAGATCGATGACAAACTCGACGAATATTTGGAGGATAAACCTCGAGAAGCTGAAACTTTAGAAATGGTGATAATACTGTCAGTCATGAAAATAATACTGTATTCCTACTTAATATCATTACCTGAAAAGAGTCAATGCTAATATATAAGTCGACCTTTTTAGCCAGTACATTATAGATTAAGCCTCACAAACGATTTGGTAGATTTACAAATAAATTATCATTATTACTATTATTAGTATTATTAGTATTGTCATTATTATCATTCAGAAGATGAACCCTATTCATGTGGAACAAGCCCATAGAGGCTACAGACTTGAAATTCAATCTCCCATGGAATTTGGGTTCATTGTGAAGCAACAGATGATGATAAGAAATATAGAAAGAAGAAAAATTTAGCAAACCAATAGGTATAATAACAATAATAACAACAATAAATGAATTATCTAACAAATCAATATAATAATGATAACGACAATAAAAGTGACACGATGATGAATGAGGATTAGAATAACCAAAAATGTGAAGGAAGTAGTACAGCCTTTGCACAAAGGACAAAGATGCCCCCAGCTCGTCGACGTCTTGTTAACAAGCCCACTGTCTCTTCTGGTATCTTATTCGGGCGGTCCTAATTGGGGTCGGGGGGAATTTCATTACCAATTTCTCTCGCACGGAAACCATCCTTTTGTCTTATTGCGTGTCCCCGTCCACCGCTGCTTCTTTATCCATTTGCGGTCTTGCATGTTCCGTGTCTCGTCCAGAAAAAGAAATTCTGGAGCGGTACTAGTTGGAGGATATGATTTCGTGGTCTGTGCACGATGCTTCGTGTAACACTTAAGGGCTATACAATATTGTACACACACACACACACACACACACACACACACACATATATATATATATATATATATATATATATATATATATATATATATATATATATATATATATATATATATATATCTATATATATGCGGTCGTATAATACATAATATATATATATTTGTATATATGTATGCATGTGTCTGTGTATTTGTGTCTATGAGTGTATGTTAATAAAGGAAAGGCTACTGTAATTTCCCAAAAGGTTACTCGGCTCCCTTATCAATCGTTCGTGTAATTATTACATTCAATTTTAAAACCCTCTGCTTGCAACCGAGTTTATGAACTAAAATGACCAGATGATTTTCCTTTTTACACATTTGATTCCAAAGTTTTTGAATCCATGACACACTTTATCATAAAAAAAAAGTCTTTCATTCAGCTAATAGACATAACAGTTGATTTTACTCAAATCTCACTCTTAGGTTAACAAAATTCACCTTCACACGAAAACATATTTACGAGAATGTCAATTTCGACTTGTCATGCACATACAACTAACAATGCTTAAGTAATCACAGTGGATGCACAACTAACAATATATAAATATGTATATATAATATATATATAATATACATAAGTGTGCATTTTTGTATGCATATGCATTATCACTGGGCACAGGTTAATTAAGAAATCCCTTCTGGTGATGCAACCCGTAAAACTGACCCCGTTCTTATTCACGGACAGGTCTCATTAGCCAAAGGAGCACCTCGGAGCACAGAGAGAGAGAGAGAGAGAGAGAGAGAGAGAGAGAGAGAGAGAGCTCATTACGCGAGGCTAATGTGTTTCTGTCTTGAGCTTTTGCCACAACCATGTGAGAGAGTCATGGAGGGAGAAAATCCCCCTGACAGCAGACAAAGGCCCCAACTGATGTAGCCGACGCCTTGTCCATTGGGAGTGTCAGCCAGTTCCTTCCGTTGCCATCCACTTCTTTCTTTCTTTCTTCCTTTCTGCTCTCTCTCTCTCTCTCTCTCTCTCTCTCTCTCTCTCCACCACCTTTCTTCGTCGTCGGTCCCTTCCAGGCAGGCACCAGCAGCATGGAAACCAGTCCACCTTCCCTCCACCTCCCGTCACCGCCAAACACCACCCATCCCTGCTCCCCCGCCCCCACCCCTCCATCCCCCACAATCCCCAAGCGGGTGCTCTCTTCCAGCCCACATGGTGTGACGAAGGTGAGAGCCGGAAGGAGGCAAAAATGTGGCGCGCGCGGGAGATGAGAGGTGGAAAATGCGCAGGATTGGAGTTGGTTCTCTGAAAGAGAGACAGAGAAAGGAGGAGGAGGAGGAGGGGGAGGAAGATGGGTTGGATATCTAGACGAAATAATGGAATTTAAAGAATTATGAGATGAAAGAAATTAAATGAGATTCAACTAAATGAAATGGAATTCTTAAGACTATGACATGGATGCCAGGTGTGAGGTTCATATTTGGGTGAAATAATGGAATATATGAATGTATAGAATATAGAATATAAAATAAGAGAAATTGAATAACTTAGAAAAAATGTTTTATTTCCACGTTTAGACGAAAGCACACTTGGAGTTTATTTCCTATGGCAAGGTATCTTATTAGGGTAACAGTTAAATTCCATTCTGTGACGCAAAAAGGTATACGAAATGCATATTACCTAAATGCAAATATTAATTGCCGTTTCAATAAAGAATGAATGCAATGAAAGCAATGAGATCGAATAAATTTAACGAGTAAACGCGATTATTTAAATGTGCGTTCATGTCACGAATACTCAGACGTCTTGATTTTTAAAAGACCTTCGATGGCACGCTTCATCTACGGTCACAAGACAATTGACATCCTGACTGACCCACAAAATTCCGTAGTTTGTAAATGAATTTTTCTTCCAAGCCTCATTCTCTCTGTTTTCCAATTTAGGAACGTTATCGCTGGGAAAGTGTTAGCCTTCATTTCTCAGAACCTTACTTAATAGCTTAGATGAAATTCAATTCGTAGAGCAAGGTTCAGTTAAAGCAGTGGGATGTCATTTACATTTAATGGTTGTTTCTCTTTGAACTAATGCTATTACTTTACATAACTTATCTTCGTTTCTAATTGCCTACGACATTTACGTATTTTATATTTACCTCCTAAGAAAATGCGTAAAGAAATCTTTAATAACATCTGTGTGACTGTTTGTGTGTGTGTGTGTGTGTGTGTGTGAGTGTGTGCGTGTGTGTGTGTAACATAAATGCTGATCTGGTCAAAACTCGTCATTTCTGACCGGCTTGACTTTTTCTAGGACCCCTGAAATGCCATCAAACTTAGTAAGATCTCCTTGAGGCAGAATGAATTTGCGAGGCCTATTGCAGCATCTATTCAAAACGTTGCATATTTACCATTTCAAGCAATTTGATAAGATTTTTCCTTTATATAGTCCTCTCTCTCTCTCTCTCTCTCTCTCTCTCTCTCTCTCTCTCTCTCTCTCTCTCTCTCTCTCTCTCTTGAAAAAAATATCTAAGTACCAACTACCACTACATAACACTATGCTTAATAATCTGAAATATTACGACAAATAACCGAAATGATAACAATAATAACTCGTTATAACAACAAAAACAAAGTAATTATGTAACCTAATGATAACTAAACAAAAACAGAAATATCAAGACAGAAAAATATGGCTAAAAAGACAGAAATCAACATATATAAAAACAATGCCAATATTCAGTTAGCAAGAACTGTCCCTGCAGAACATTTGCAAAATACGAGTTATCTTGGATGAAGCCTTAATTCATATGTCTCTCGAGGTCCCTCGCCCCCACTTTTTCTCCAAAACTACGGAATATTTCCAGCCGAGACAATGACTACGGGGCAAGGCTCCAGCACAAAAGGACGGATTAGGTCTTATCCTGATGCCTGCAAAAGGTCACGATGAAGGTAAAGTAGGACCCCGAAAAGGTCATTGCACCCAATTTATTGATTCATCATTCATGAAGGGCATTTTCATTTGATATTTAAAGTCTAAAGTTAAGGGTAGAATTAGCTTCTTCCTGGTATGATGTATCATCCGTCTCTCTCTCTCTCTCATTATGCATATATATATATATATATATATATATATATATATATATATATATATATATATATATATATATATATATATATATATATATATATATATATATATATATATGCATATATGTCTTAGAAAGTTTGTACTTTGTGAATGAAAGAATCTGGAATCTATATATAAATATATATACTATAGTATGATATGTAAAATGCTATTGTATAGGGTATTTAGATCATAAACCTGTGTAATTACTTGTTCACACATGTACACCTACACTTTACATAATCCCATTTTATATATACGTACATATATATATATATATATATATATATATATATATATATATATAAATTTGACTGTGTAAGTACACGTGCACATATGTTTACAAGTATATACCCAGGCTTATAATTTATGCATATGTACCTTAAACGAACTATTACGTCATAAACTTACACTCTAAGGTCCTCTCCTCTTAAAGCTAATGAATAATTCGGGTGGCTGTGTCCACCTGGGGCCCACCTGCACTGAATGTGGTCCGCAGAGCGCTGGATAAACCACCTGCATCCACTCTGTCTTTATTAGCTCTTGAAATATTTAGCAGCAGGAAAATTTTAGGGAAGCTGACTAGGCTAAGGTGGCCCTTCCCTAAAGCTATGATGGCCGGATGCTTCCTTCCAACTCCTATTTATTCTATTTGTTTCAATAGCAACTTGGAGATTTGTGGTCGCTTTGGTCACCTGTCCAATTTCATGTATGACTGTACATAATGCATATACATACATACACAAACACACAACGTATAAACATAAATATACATACATACATACATACATACATACATACATACATACATACATATATATATATATAATATATATATATATATATATATATATATATATATATATATTTATATATTAGGCCAGCTTTTGTTTCAAGATCGTGTAAAGGTAATTGCAGAAGGTTCGATATACATTTTCAACAGTATGTAAACTCTCACTCAGAAAATAATGCCGTCTATACTTTCAAATTACCAAACTTACTAATTCCCCATCCTCAAAATACTGGGAGTTTCAGTTGAAGTGTTTGTAATCAGATTCAAAGAAATGAACAGGTAAACAGACACTAAACAAAGCTAACGCATTCGCTTATTCGCAAGCTACAAGAGGGAAGGTCGAGAAAGTCGAGAAAGGAAATACGCGGAATTCTACTCCAAAGATTAAGCAATATGTTGTTAACTTTCTTTCTTTGTTCAAAGGCTTTGGGCATTAAGTTATGACGCAGCCTGAATAAACTGCATTCAATTATTCCCTCAACGAAAGGGACGATGAGGACCTTCGGAGTAGGAGTAGGAGGAGGAGGAGGAGAGGAGGAGGAGGAGGAGGAGGAGATTACACAGTGCGGAAAGATTCATGATGTAATGGGTTGACACCGGCGCTTCCCTTCCGCAATTGCATTTTGGATCAGCCTGAATATGAATTCCCTTGAAATATTGGCGTGATCATGCACCGTGATTGCGGATTAATCTCTCTCTCTCTCTCTCTCTCTCTCTCTCTCTCTCTCTCTCTCTCATCAGCTTTCACTGCCACAACTTTTTCACCCATCTCTCATACCTTTCTCCTTCTCTACACTGTTTCCCCATCGCATGTCTAACTACAAACTAACCACCTCTCTCTCTCTCTCTCTCTCTCTCTCTCTCTCTCTCTCTCTTCAGCTTTCATTGCCTCTACTTTCTCATCATCCATCTATGAATAATATCTCCCGGTCACTGCCACTAGGCGAGTTCTCCACCTATCTATTTGGCTCCCCAATCTCTCTCTCTCTCTCTCTCTCTCTCTCTCTCTCTCTCTCTCTCTCTCTCTCTCTCTCTCTTTTGTTTGCCTCCATTCAAAATTTCACTCTTCCTGCCTCTCTCTGACGCCGAATATTTCTCAAACCTTTCTCGCTCTGTGTATTGTCTAGTTATACGGTTCTCTCTCTCTCTCTCTCTCTCTCTCTCTCTCTCTCTCTCTCTCTCTTTCTGTTGCTGCTGCTGCCGTTGCTGCATCGTTTACTTATGGATGAAAATGGGTTAGGCAACCTCCCCTTCCGGAGTACGACATCGGAGGTCGTGAGAGACTCTATACTCTGTTTTTTTTTTCATCTGTCCATCCGCCTGTGGTGTTTTTGTATGGTAACACTGCGTCCCGGGCTTTAGACAGTTACATTTAGCTTACATTCAACGGTTATAATAATATCGTATTTCGAATATTAACGGTGTAATTTGCATACAGTAAATTATTAAACACTTTTCAGTTGCATATGTCACCGCCCAGAGTGATCCTTTCGCTTTAGACCTAAAAACGCGTTGGGTACACATAGCGTAACTATCTAAAGCCCGGGACCGCAGTGTTACCATACAAAAACACCACAGGCGGATGGACAGATGAAAAAAAAACAGAGTATAGTTCTGCGTTCGTGCCTTGATTTGCTTTCGATTCAAGCTCTTGGAAATCTCTGTGTCTTCCGTGTGTATGTACATATTTATATATATATATATATATATATATATATATATATATATATATATATATATATATATAAATATAAATGGGAGTGGCATAGTACTGTCTAGTGAACTAAAGAACTCGGTAATAGAAGTGCATAGAAAGAATGACCGTATCATCAGATTGAAGATATGTTATGGAGGAGAGATTCTGAATATTATAAGCGCATATGCACCACAAGTTGGTTGCACAGAAGAAGAGAAGGAAATTTCTGGAGAGACATGGATGGAATAATGCAAGAACTGGAAGAGCATGAGAGGGTGATAGTTGGGGCAGATTTGAATGGCCATGTCGGAAGTGAAAATGAGGCGATTGGGCGGTGCATGGGGCCATGGAATTGGGGAGAGAAACCCAGAAGGAGAGAGTGTAGTGGACTTTGCTGTGTCATTCGACATGGCAATAGTAAACACATTTTTGAGAAGAAAAGGGAACACCTAATAACATATAGGAGTGGGGAAGATTCTCCAGATAGACTATTTCTTGTATAAAAGGATAAATCTGGTGGAGGTCAAGAACTGCAAAGTTATTTCCAGGCGACCATGTAGCCCCCCAACACAGGCTGCTATGTATGGACTTGAAGTTGAAAAGGGAAAGAAAAACCAAAGCTAAAGGGATAAGGAAAATTAAATGGTACGAATTACAGAAGGAAGGGGATAAGAAGAGAGAGTTTAAGAGGAGGGTTTTGGAGGATATTGATATAGGGATTGAAGATGTTCAAGAATGGTGGCACGAAATGCAGCAGTAATAAGAAGGCATGGAAAGGAGCTGCTAGGAGAGACATCTGGTATCATATGGGAAGAAAAGGATAGTTGGTGGTGGGATGAAGACATTGAGAAAGTAGTAAAAAGATAAGAAGGAGGAAACAAAGAAAAAGATGGGAAGAGTCACAGTCAGTGGAAGACAGAGAAATAGGTACAGAGAGAAAAACAAGGTGGTGAAAAAGGTGGTAGCCCAAGCTAAAGCAAAGTCGTATATGATGATGTTATAATGAGCTGGGGACGGAAAGGAAGGATTAAAGAAGATGATGAAGCTATCAAAGGCTAGAAATAAGAGCACCAAAGATATAACACACATCAAACAAATAAAGAATCAAGAGGGTGTAGTGCTTAGAAAGGAGGAAGACATTGTGAAGAGATGGAAAGAATATTTCGAACAGTTGTTAAATGAAGAAAATAATAGACTAATAAGAGAGGATGGGCAAGTGAACATTGGCATGGTAATGAGGTTTTCTAGGCAAGAGGTACTAAATGCACTGAAGAAGATGAAGAATGGGAAGGCAACCGGACCAGACATGATCCCGGTGGAGGCATGGAAAGCATTAGGAGATGAAGGAGTGGATATACTGTACGATCTTATGATAAAGATCCTTGAACAGGAAAAGATACCAAATGAGTGGCGTGGGAGTATATTGATCCCAATTTTTAAAGGGAAAGGCGATGTCCAAGAGTGTGGTAATTATAGGGGCATTAAATTGATGTCCCACACTTTGAAGATACTGGGAAAGGATGATAGATGCTAGACTGAGAGAAGAAGTACAAATAGGTAAAGAGCAGATGGGATTTATGGAAGGGAAGGGGAACAACAGTTGGTATATTTTGTCTGAGGCAAATAATGGAGAAATTCGGGGAAAGACAAAGGGACCTACATATGGTATTCATTGACCTTGAAAAGGTTTATGACAGAGTCCCGAGAACAAGAGGTATGGAGGAGCCTGAGGGAGAAGATGGTGCCAGAGAAGTATGTGCGATTGATACAATAGATGTACCGGAATGTATTTACCAGAGTGAGGAGCAGTGTTGGGGAGACAGAAGGTTTTGAGGTGAGAGTAGGATTACACCAGGGGTCGGCTCTGAGCCCATTTATCTTTAACATAGTGATGGATGTTATAATAGAGGAAGTAAGGGAGACAGTACCATGGAACATATTGTATGCGGATGATATTGTTCTGTGTGCAGAGAGCAGGGAAGATCTGGAAGTGAAATTGGAAAAATGGAGACAAGTACTGGAGGACAGAGGAATGAGAATAAGTAGATCCAAGACAGAATATATGTGTACCACCACTGAGGGGATGATAGAGAAAGTATTCAGCTTGGTGGAGAGCAAATAAGGAGAGTTGATAAGTTTAAGTATTTGGGATCTTTTGTTAACGCTGGAGGAAGTATGGAAGAAGAAGTAAAACATCGGGTACAGGCAGGCTGAACAACTGGAGAGCGGCCTCGGGAGTTCTTTGTGACAAAAGAGTGCCGCTTAGGTTAAAAGGAAAATTTCACAAGACGGTGGTAAGAACAGCAATGCTGTATGGTACGGAAACAGCAAGCATGAGAAAAGCAGAGCAGAAGAAGATGGATGTGGCAGAAATGAGAATGCTTAGGTGGATGTCTGGGGTAACAAGAGTGGATAGGATCAGAAATGACTACATAAGGGGGTCAACTAAGGTGGTGGAAGTATCAAAGAAAGTGCAAGGAGGGAGGCTGAGATGGTATGGACACCTGTGAGGAGAGATGAGGACCACGCTGGGAGACATTACTATGGAGTGGAGGTGCAAGGAAGAAGAAAGAGAGGGAGGGACCAAGAAAGAGATGGAAGGACTGTGTGAGAGGAGATTTACATGAGAAGGGAATTGATGAGGCAGAAGTGCAAGATAGAAATAGATGGAAACGGCTCATCCGAAACGGCGACCCCTATAAAATAAAAATGGGAAAAAGCTGGGAAGAAGAAGAAGATATATATATATATATATATATATATATATATATATATATATATATATAATATATATATATAGTATGTATATATATATATTATTATATATACAATCATATATATATACATATAATTATCTAGGCTTATATTTTTCTATTAAGAAAGTATCTCGAAACTCACAGATTATTGCTATTTTTTCATTTAAATTCGTTGATATATATACATATATATATGTGTGTGTCTGTATAATATATATGTATATATATATATGTGTGTGTGTGTGTGACAATATATATATATATATATATATATATATATAATATACTATATATATATATATACGTGTGTGTGTGTGTATATATAATGTATATGTATATATAGATACATATATGTATACATATATAGCTAAAATATTACTTATTTTTACAAACATAAGAATATTTTTTAAGAATTATTGATATATAACATATTTTAATACTGATGTCAATTCTACATTAGAAGTGTAAGAGGTTCCAAATAGAAAATAATAGTCCAAGATGAGAGAGAGAGAGAGAGGCTCCTGGGTTCTGCATGGATCGATATTTTTATGAGATGACTGCCTGATTGACAAATTAATTGAAAAAGATCATCTTCGCCAAAGCACCAGATGTGTCAGACACGGGACCAGAATGTCATTCATGCTTCTAGAATTATAATGAATAATACTTAGGAAACCTCATCGAGAGAGGGAGAGAGAGAGAGAGAGAGAGAGAGAGAGAGAGAGAGAGAGAGAGAGAGAGAGAGAGATCTTTTCTATCAGCTTAACCGCCAAAATATGTACGTAATAATTATAAGATCGAAGCATCAATATTTTATGTATCCAGATTCTTCCGGATTTCTAATCGCTCTGAAATCGAGCCACTTAGTTGTTAAGAGCCAAGGAAATATATATATATATATATATATATATATATATATATATATATATATATATCTATATATATATATATATGTAGTATATATATATATATATATATGTATGTATGTATGTATGTATATATATATACATATATATATATGTGTGTGTGTGTGTGTGTAAATATAAGGATAGACAGATGTATATGTGAGCGTTCCGCGTATATGTCTCTAGATGAAAAATAAATATCGGCTTACGCTCACTAAAAAAAATTAACTGAACAGGTGCAAACAACAGGACATTCTTTAAAAGCTCGGAAGAGCGAGAGAGAGAGAGAGAGAGAGAGAGAGAAAGGAAAAAAAACAGATACAGACAATGAAGAATATGGATTCTTCCTGAACAGACGTGCAGTCTGTGACCTAAAAAGATTTGGAGAGCAGATTTATCAAATTTAGAAAGACAGCCAGAGAGAGAGAGAGAGAGAGAGAGAGAGAGAGAGAGAGACAGACAGACAGAGAGTTGCTCTCCGAGATCGATAGCACTCTAAGTGAGAAAGTCTTCTTCCTTCGGCTTAATTAAGAGTTTCGGTTCTGCGTTTGCCATCTCCTTCGTCCCGACGTTGCTGGTGCTCCTACCTCCTATTCTCTCTGAGAAGCGAATCTGCATGTCTTTCGCGGAATCTAAGTCCTCCTCATCCTCCTCCTCCTCCTCCTCCTCCTTCTCCTACTCCTCCTCGCACTGGAAATGGGAGGAGAGGAACGTGAGACCACGCTTTGTGCCTCTCAAAATGACTTCGCAACATCCTCCTTCAGAGAAGCACTTTTCGTATCTAGTCTGTGGGATTCCCTCTAATCCTCGTCGTCAACGGATCGGTGACTCGTTCCTACCCGATACTGCCAAGTTCTGGAATTCCCTCCACATCTTTGTTTTCCATGATTCCTATAGCCTATCACTTCCTTCGAGATTAACCCCGGTTCTTTGCACCTTTTATTTGTTACTTTCAGTTTTCGACTCCTCCCGGGCGATGTATGGACATTTGGTTGTGATCAACCGGCCTCCTCACTTAAAGATTATCTTTATACCTTGGAAAAGCACTCCCAAATAGTAAACATGCTAGTACATCCTTCTTTTCTCATTCTTGAATCACACTTACTATGAAAAAAACACGCATACATACTACACATACAAATGTATTAATACACTAGATCGGAATCAATCATTATCGAAGAGGGAACGTTTAATCTGCAAGAAGTCAATGAACACATTACTCATCAAACCTACTTTACAATTTATTTAAACACCAACTAATGAAAATTTTACACTGACGTTTTGTCATGCTCATACCAGTAACTAGTTAAAGAAACACAACATAACTCTTAACAACTTATCAATCCGCGGTTATTTATCTGGTTATCACACAAAATATAAAAAATCAACCTAATACCTAAGCTCCTCCATATCAGCAATTTATATTTATATTTATATTAGGATTTAATCTGACAGAATGGAGGAATAACAGCAGCTCTTCTGCAAAAAGCAAAATGGGATTAAACTATCGTTGGAAAGTCGGCCTCAGTTCTTTGAAAAGACTCTCTGGGTTCTCTGACACTTTAATAATCTTCTTCTGATGTCTGGATCACATCATAACCTACCATGTCAAAAGGGAGCTTTCTGTTAAAAATACTGCATCCGCCTTGACGCCCCGGAAAATTTTCATCAAGGTTGAGAAAGCATATTTCGATGATGCCTTTGCTGATTAATTCATTTTGCCTGTTTTTTTATAATTATCGTAGGGTCCAACCTTCTTCCTTCATATATATATATATATATATATATATACTATAATATTATAAAATATATATTAAATATATTTATATGATATATATATAATACTATATATAGTATGATATAATATATATTATATATATTATATATATATATATATTATACATATATATATATATATATATATATATATGTACATATATGTATACATAATTATATATATATATGATATATATTATACCATATTTATATAATTATTACATACATATATTATTATATATATATATAAATATATTATCTATATTGGGAAGTATATATGTACTCTATACATATTATAAATATATAAATTATATTTATATATATATATATAAATATATTATATATATTATTATTATTTCACATACTATATTATAATTCTAAATACACATATATATAATATATACATATATATATATATATATATATAATATATATAATATAATATAATAATATATATATATATATATATGTGTGTGTGTGTGTGTGTTTGTGCTTGTGCTGTGTACGACCCCGAACGACCAGAGTTACAAAGATGCTGGGTTCAGTTTCCCTCTAGTTTAAAAAAAAAAAAAAAAAAAAAAAAAAAAAAAAAAAAAAAAAAAAAAAAAAAGACAGCAGCAGCAGCAGCTGCTCGCTGACAAAACAGTGAGAGGTATACATACGTATGTATGTATAGGCAGCTGGTGCTCGCCGCGGCGTCGGCGTCGGCGGCGGCGGTGGGGAAATTGGAACTTTTCAACAGAGCTCCTTCGCCCTTTCTCGATTTGAAATGACATTCGGGTTTTATATTCGGAGGCGAAACTCAACAAGTCTTCTTCTCCCTCTCTCGATGTCCCCGAAAGGGTTATCTGGCCGAAGAGACGAGAACTTTAAAAATGAGGCCGAGGGAAAAATCGATGCATTGACATACTTTTTGAAGGAGACGTTGCGCCAGCTATTTTTGTGATGTCAAAAGGGCAGGGGGGGCTTTTTCTCTCTCAAAGAGGGAGGAATTGGAAACGTGTGCATGTTTACATGCGCGCCCACACATACACGCGTGCGCGCGCACACACACATATATATATACATATATATATATATGTGTGTATATATATATAATCATATATATATATATAATTATATATATATACAAACACACAGAGAGAGAGAGAGAGAGAGAGAGAGAGAGAGAGAGAGAGAGAGAGAGAGAGAGAGAGAGAGGTTGATAATGTGGAAGATTTCTGACATAAGGGTTCATCGACAATTCTGCAGTTGAGGTATTAATATGACAGTAAACATTGTCATATCTTTCCATCTGCGATTCAAACGTTTTATACATTTATCGCTGATGAATTAGTGTTGACAATAAATAGAAATAAATTAATATATTTGTTGATCTCTTTCCAGGTACGTTGTGGTGAACAAAAATTCTTGTCTCTACTACAATTCTAAATAAGGTAAACTGAAATCGTTCATTTTACTGTTATATATTTACGGGAACCTATCGCAGGTACAAAAAGTTCCATTTTTTCTTTCATTAAGTTTGAACGGGAATTCCTTAATATTCAACGTATTTTCGTTTATTTCATAGAAAAAATGCTCGTATGTACGGAATGAAAGGATACTAACTACCTTGAATACGTTCTTTATATGAAGTTTAATCTCTACAATGTTATGTGTGTAAAATAGTAAGACTCCTATATCTGCATATTTGTGAAGTTCCCTAAACAGCTAACTGGGAGCATAGACTCATCCTTACAAAGTTTTACTGATAAAATTATAAAAAAAGAAAAAAACTTTCTTTCCTGTCCGCGTGTACCAAATCGTCGCTCTACTCAAGACATCACCCTGTTTTCGCGATATTCCAGATATTCCATGAAACTTCCTACACGACGCGAGAATCGTCCCGTCGTCGTCGCCAACGTTCCTCGCCTGAGAGACAGAGGGAGCCGAATCTCGCTTACGAAAATAAACAGCATCGAGGTCGTCTGGTCCTCCCATTTTTTCTGAAGGGATGATGCTGCGACCATGAATCTGCTCCATTCAAGATGACTCAATTTTACCTCACGACGTCTTTTCTTCCCCATTAGGCATATTGTCCTCCCCCGACAACAACTGTCTCGTGTAAATCCCGCTCATAGACGTCACACAATGGAGGTGCTCAATTGAGAGCTTTTAAATTTAGCCGTGACTTATTTTAGCCTGTCTTTATATTTAGCGCGTTCAGGTAGCCCGAGTATAATATTAGCTTACGGTACAAAGTGGCACACCTGCTTTCTCTAAAATACCCTCCGATTTTTGGGTAGCGTGCCGCCCAAATACCCCCCTCCGGGCAAGAGGTTGGGAAGTTAGGGAGGAGGAATAAAGGAGGGGGAGGGAGGTTGCGTTGTGAGGGGGCCTGGCGCAGTGGAAGTGGTATTTCCGGAAAGCTGAGTCCTTCCTTAGTGCTTGTAAAGCATGTGATTTTAGTAATGGATGGAAATTACTTATCATAATTGACTGTTTTGTCCATATTCCAATTCTATGGCAAAGCCAACGAAGTCTTCTTTATTACGCACTCTTTGATTACTATTTCTCATAGACTACCATTTACACACACAAGAAAGGTATAGATAAGCACTAACGCTTTACGCAAATAGATTACTATTACGTAAAGGAAGGTGGGTTATGTTGGTAGTCTAATTTTACGAGAAAAATTGGTCAAAAGGGGCCCACGTGACAAGCAACAAGTTTTAACGGGAGAGATTCAGATCGGGATAAGTAGTATTTTTGTGTAGGAGGGGGGGGGGGGGGGGGGGGGGGGGGGGGGGTGGGGGGGGGGGCGAATAGGGGAGGAGGACAGCTTAGCCAGGGTGGAGGTTTGGCGTTTCCGAGCACTTTCGTTGTTGTTATCCTTTTTATTATTATATAATAATTGTTATTAGCAGTGTTGTTTTTTATGATATAAAAGACGTACGTACACACATACATACATACACATAAACACACCTGCTCACACACACACACACACACACACACACACACACACATATATATATAATATATATATATATATATATTTATATATTAATATATATAATATATATATTTATTTATTATATATATTCGTATATCTTTATATAATTAAAAAGACAAGTAAAAAATCAGTGACATAAGAGATCTTAATCTGGGGAAGTTCAACATTGCCTCGGAAGGAAATGCGACTTGATAAGCAACGAGCATTTCCTACAGGAAACCAAGTCAGCATGCTTTTGTGCCAATTCAAATCAAGCCAGGCGTATTACTTACGAATAGCGGTTTCAGAACCAAAGTCAATTTTTTTTTTTTTTTTTTTTTTGAAATTTTTTTTTGAAACCCCTCCTGGTGAACAGGAAATAGTAGCATCTAAACGTTCCTGAAAAAAAAAACATATAAAAATAATTTTTTCCCATACGTAGTGCAAATCTTACCTTTGCAGTGATTCTTTATAAAGACTGACCTGTGTGTGAGTGTGAGTATGAAATATATATATATATATATATATATATTATATATATATATATATATATATATATATATATATATATATATATATATATATATATATATTGTGTGTGTGTATGTACAGGTAATATATATATATATATATATATATATATACTATTTATATATATATATCCTTATATATAAATTTATTATAACTATATATCTCTCATATAATATATTTCTATATATATCTACGTTTATACATATAGTTTATATATGTCCCCTATATATAGTATATACCATATATCTACATATTATATATATATATATATATATATATATATATATACATATATAAATATATATATATATATATATATATATATATTTTTATAATATAAACACACACACAGGAGAAGTTGAGAGAAGTGTATTAACATAAAAACAATTTTCTCGCCCATATACAACGTACACTGAATATGTAAAACTGCCATAATTCCTCTCGGGAGAAACTACTCCAAGATAAAATAGAAATGAATTTCTTATGCTGCTCGAAATGTCAACAAGCAATATCTTTCTTTCTTAGGTTCGAAGTTGATTGCCTTTGTGTCGAATGAGGAATTTATCTGCTGACTTACAAAGGCGGGCTCTGACATACGCAACTTTGTTCTGTGAGGAATGAAAGCGGTTTGGGTTGGTTTGTACGTCATCAAGTCATGAGCTTCGTTGATCAAGATTAGAGATAAGTAGCCGTTTGCCTCAAGTGCTTGCGACAGAGAGCTCCGCGCTTCGGTGCACTTAAAAGCTGAGATAACAGAGCTGCGTTCCATTTCATTTAGAAAGCAAGACGTTATGTTAGCTCTAAGCGTTACTACATCGAAGTGATTTGTAAAAGCCAGCCGTTTGTCTCCAGCGACGGCTATATTTAACCCGAGCTAAAGAGGGCTGTGGATCTATCCAAAGGCTCTTGGTCGAAAAAAGAAACTCAACTAACATACAAGAAAAGGGGGAAAATTATATACAAGAATAAGTTAAACTTAGTATTATGCCACATCGAAAACGAATAAGAGAAGAAAGTTTTTTCTTTCTTTTAGAAATTAGGCAAAAAAGAGCGCATTACGGGTGGTCTGTTAGAGAATGCAAAAGAATATGTGTATATATTTATATATACTGATAGACAAACAGACACACAAACATATATATCTATAAATATATAATATATTTAATATTTTTTTTTTTATATATATATATATAAATATATTATATAATATATTATATATAATATATATATATATCATATGTATATAAATGTGTGTGTAATATATAAAGGGATGAATAAAACACACAGAAGCGCCTAGAGATAATAGGTTAATCAATTTCTCGAAAATATATATATATATATATATATATATATATATATATATATATATATATATATATATTTATATATATACAAAGAGTATAATTTAATATTTATTACATAAACAAATCGATGAAATTATGTAAAGCAATGAAAATAACAGGAAGTGTGAAAACAAGGAAATGCTTGACTCACTTACAAGAATAAACCTCTTTTAAGATTGCCTGACAATTTATGTGCCGCAGATATCGACCTATTCAAACAGGAAATGCAGAAACCCGAAATTTATCCACTTAACTTTCTACGAGAAAAAAATAAATAAAAAAACACCGTGTTACAACCGTGCTAACAAACCCACTACACTGACTGTGTTAGCTTAACCGGTATTTTACTTGTACTAGCTTATGTAAAATCATTTTCCATCCTTATTTGTACAACTGATGTCAAAGATAAAATAGTTTCCCTTTCAAGGAAACACGAAATGATTAAGAGAGTTATTAATATATATTATCCTATTATATATATTATATATATATTATATTAATATAATATATTATATCTATATATTTACACACACATATAAATATATATATATATATATATATAATATATATATATATATATATATATAATATATATATATATATATATATGCGAATACCACAGGAAAAAATGACATGCAGAAAATCAGTACCAAGCTCTCTCTCTCTCTCTCTCTCTCTCTCTCGCTCTCTCTCTCTCTCTCTCTCTCTCTCTATTTTTTTTTTTCCCAGACGATGCTTGAATAAACAGGAGAAAGCGCTAGGCACTACTAACCCTCTGCCTGTCATTTTCCTGTGGCATTCGTTTAGATAATGAAGTCACGTGCATCAACTGTGATTAATTAAGCATGTGTGTATGTATGTATGTATATATATATACATATATATATTATATAGATATATATATATATATATATATATATGTATATATATATATATATAAAATATGTGTGTGTTGTGTGTGTGTGTGTGTGTGTGTGTGTGGTGGGTGTGTTTTGGACCTGCTTGCATATTAATAAATCTCGTGGAAGATTAAGCACAAAAAAAACTGTTTACAGGGCATCAGTTAGAACAACCCTCTTAAGCTTCACCTTCCACACTAACGGTGATTATGGCGTTAGTTCACCATACTCCTCTGGTTCTTAATCTTCTATTTACAGCTAAAATATTTCTGCCTAGTTTCAGAACGGTCCTACAAATCTCGCTTCTACTCATCATCAGATTAACAATTTCTGATGTCTCCTGGGTGAAGTCTTATCAGATGTGGGCTGCTGACCTTCTGAATCTTTAATTTCTCCGTGCTGGCTGTAACAAAACCTGCTTCTTCTATGAATATGTATATGTATATATATATATATATATATAATATATATATATATATATATATATGCATAAAAATGCGCCTCGAGCGTACACACATATATACATATACTTTATATATATATATATAATATAATATATATATATATATATATATATTTATTTTATATATATACATTAAAATGCGCGCGAGTGTACACACATATATACATACATACTTTATATATATATATATATATATATATATATATATATATATATTATATATATCTGTATACACACATACACACAGATATATATAATATATATATATATATATATATATATATATATATATATACTAATATTTATATATATATATATATATATATATGATATATATAGTATATATGATATATCTAATATATATATAATTTATGATATGATATATCTATATATATACATATAGTATATAAACATATGTATATTTTTATTTACAAGTATGCAGGAATTACAGAACCATGGACAAACTTCCTCCACAGATAAGTGCCTCGTCATAAGTCTCTTCACGCACCTACACAGAAGGGTCACGAGCAGCGCGTCGAACCCTCCCACACATACAATGGCCTCTATTTTGCAGCGTTCAGGCATCTCATGATTCTCTGTGCCCTCCCTTTCTGATATTTCTCTATATCAACCCAGCAGTGTATAGACCTTTTTGCTCTTTAAGTTTCATCTAGTTTCTAACATACTGCAATACGCTGCAGCATTTCAGTTTTTAGCTGACATAAAATTGATATCTTAGCGAAAATATTATTAAAAATAAATAATATTAATAACTTTAGAGAGACTGATCAAAGAAAACTAGTTCATATTAGAGCATCGAAATCTTTTTCCCTAAGCTTTAATGAGCAATAGCTGGCATGGATAGCATTGAACTATATACTTTTGGGAGAGGCAATTTATTAGTTTTGCATAGTGCAAAGATATCCATATACTATACCTCTTAAACTTACTTTTTTGACGAATAGTTCTTTCCACTCAACACATTCACATTCCTCTATTTTCATTTGTTGTAAATACTGAAAATAATATAGACTGATTAAAAATCAAATGCAGTATTAGTATCCAACCATGAAATCTAGCTTTACTCAGACTGATCAGAGAAATATGCCTCTGAGTAAATTCTCGAAAGAGTAACGAAGTTTTAGTTTTCCTCATGCTTTAATGATGAACAATAACTGCCATAAATAGCCTTAGTCAATATATCACTGGAAAGGCAGTTAATTCTAGGTTAGCTTGGAGCCTGAACCTATATATCTCTTATGATTTATTC
>NC_061092.1:6063962-6071462 GCF_015104395.2 Macrobrachium nipponense | reverse complement strand
ACATTAATGTTTAAATTGTAAAGCTTTTCATGTGAATTCGCCTTCGCCGACGTTGTAGCTTTGTTTAGTGGTGGTGGGATCAGTTGATTGTATTGTTGTGGCTTTTGTCTTTGTTGCCTCTCACATCCCTTCGTCTTCTTTGTCTTCGTTAGCATTGTGTTTGAAAGATGCTGGTATTTTTGAGCATTGTTTGTATAGGTTTCCATAGAGGTTTACCACCGTTTCGTTCTTTGATTTTCACTGTGAGTATGGTATTAGCGGGTCTGTATTAGGTTTAATATTATGTTATTATTTCGTTTGCATAGCCTTATAGGCAATTAATTATATTCTCTCACATATTAGGCTCCAAAAAAAAATTAGTGGACAGCCAGTGGTATATTATATATAATATATATACTATTTATATATATATATATATGTATATATATATATATATCTATAGATATATAATATATATGTATTATATCTAATATATAGTTATATATATATATTACATATATACATTATGTAATAATATAATATGAATCCGTGGTGAATGAAGTACACATAATCTCAACTATTTTTTTTTATATGACAAGATAGTGATCTAAGATAAGTGAACTTTATTGTTAAGGAAGTGTTGATATATCGACCAGAGGTCAGACACTGACCACGAAAATGAGGTATGCAACAACAAATCTTCAGAAACTGACAGCTACAAAGATTATTATATCAAGCACAAATGCACTCTCTGAAACTGGGCTCAAAAGCTCTCTTTGATCACTCAGCAATGAGTTTCCGCGTGATTTACTAGAGATTTCGAAAACTTTCAACGATCAGTCTTTAGGAACTGATCAGCAGAACATAATCATCAGCCAGTTTTAAAATTCAACAACGGAAAGTTTTCCAGATCCGCCGGCCGATCATTTTAGTAACCATGTCACCAAATACTTTCAGAACTACCCACCAACCACCAATCAGACAGCAGTAAACGGCCTTCATAACCTTTTTTTTTTTTCAACTACCGACCAATCAGGTTGCAGGAAATGGCCAAAAAAAAGAAAAAAAAAACTTGACTATCGTCTTGTCAAGTCATATTCACAAGCCGCTCGCACGCCTAATCGATGCTGACTTACAGCACGTTCCCAAACATGACATAATTTTGCAGCTTCCAGAGGAACGGAGCTCGTGTTCTTTGGACGACAAAATTTTTAGGGATTTTATTTCACCTTTTGCTCAGCCATGGCGTGAAATTTGGCCGAGGTTTAATCTCGTGGCTCGATTACGCCTTTGACTTTAAGGATTTGAAAATTCCTTTCTCAATTAGGTCAATGGGCTTAGGGATTTAAATAGATTCGTATCTGTTACGTCACTGATTTTAATGATTTTCATTAGATTTTAATCTATTATGACTGCGTTGCTAAAGATTTTAATATATTTTCATGTAATTAAACAACAGTGTGTTTTTAAAAGGTTTTGTATAAATTTTAATTTTGGCTTTTTTATTACGTCAGTGATTTTAGGGGCTTTCAAAATTTTTTATCAATTACGTCATTGATTTGAAAGATTCAAAATAAAAATTTTGTCATTCAAATTCCGGACAGTAAACTTTAATCAATACCAACGAATTTAGCAACACTACGCGAAGAAAACTGGAACGAATATCGCGGGACGGGTGTCTATAAATGCCACAGCAAGTGCGATTTTGAGCGAAATACCTTGAAAAGATTAACTGTGCACTAAATAAAGAGTGTCACAGGGGAATATATCTTCAAGACGTTCCTAAATGAATTTAAAACAACACAAAAAGTTTCCGGTCTAGGATTAATTCATAACTGCTCCTACATTTTAACAGACCTTCTACAGCCGTGGCCTGAAAAAATAAAGTGAAAATAAAAGAGATCTTCTCAGATGTGGAAATTATACAGGTGACTCGATGCAAAATTTTTTACAACCAAACAAAGGTTTATCCTAGGAAACTCTGAGGTACCTTTGTTTATCGCCTGAATTTCTTTGTGACCTTTCGTTTGTTTGTTTGTTTGCTTTGTATGGTGTTTTTACGTTGCATGGAACCAGCGGTTATTCAAGAACGGGACCAACGGCTTTACGTGACTTCCGAACCACGTCGACAGTGAACTTTATCACCAGAAATACACATCTCTCACATCTCAATGTAATGCCCGAGAATCGAACTCGCGGGCACCGAGGTGGTACGCCAACACCATACCGACCACGCCACTGAGGCCTTTCGTGGTGCATTGGCAGGTAGCGAAAAGCTGACGCCTCCTAATTGGACTCGTCACTCCTGACGTCTCGCTACCTGTGGGAAGGTACGCCATCATAGAAGTGTCATTGGCCGGTAAAATTACGGCGGGTGTACCAAGGCTTACGTAAACATAATATAAAAATTTATGTTTGTTTACGGCTGAGGAACTTAACACCATTCAGAACTGAAATAAAAAAAGATATAGACTCAAATTTTAATATTACACTAAAACACAGATTGTAATTAGACTCGTAAGAACGTAAACATTGCGTGTTTGTCTATCCAAGTGATAGTAAAGCTGATTGGGGCTATCAGGTGAAAGAAGGAAACTTAGCTACTGAATTTATATTGACAACGAAGTGAGAGATAATATTCCTCTCCCTGCATGTTTATGATTGCCTCTGAAAACAAAATCCTTAAGAATGAATGAACGCATTTTGGTGTGAACAGCTGGACTTATATTGAGAGTAAAGGAAGCAAAGCGCATGCTCAGAGAACCTCGGCCGGTTTGGCGTTGTGTAGAAGTGTTTCGCGTTCGTTAACGTATCCGACTTATGCACTCTTTTCACCAACCATCTCAGAACAAACTCATATACCCTATCATTTAGGCAAAGTTCTTTACCATGTCAAACACAACCTCCACGTTTCCCACGGATTCATTTCTTCTTACACCACATATTTAAACAGTTCCCCTCAATAGATGCAATCCTTTTTTTTTTACTCAAATTCAAAATCCTCACTCCACTTCCATAAAGGAGAGATTGCTCAACAATTCCCTCCTTGGCGCTCGTACACACTTCAAGTCTCAACCCAGTCTTTTGCACAAACCCTATTATTATTATTACAGTCCTTCAATTCGACTGGGTGGTATTTATAGTGTGGGGTTCCGGGTTGCATCCTGCCTCCTTAGGAGTCCATCACTCTTCTTACTATGTGTGCCGTTTCTAGGATCACACTCTTCTGCATGAGTCCTGGAGCTACTTCAGCCTCTAGTTTTTCTAGATTCCTTTTCAGGGATCTGGGATCGTGCCTAGTGCTCCTATGATTATGGGTACGATTTCCACTGGCATATCCCATATCCTTCTTATTTCTATTTTCAGATCTTGATACTTATCCATTTTTTCCCTCTCTTTCTCTTCAACTCTGGTGTCCCATGGTATTGCGTTATTAATGAGTGATACTTTCTTCTTGACTTTGTCAATCAACGTCACGTCTGGTCTGTTTGCACGTATCACCTATTCCGTTCTGATACCATAGTCCCAGAGGATCTTTGCCTGATCGTTTTCTATTTCTCCTTCAGGTTGGTGCTCGTACCACTTATTACTGCAAGGTAGCTGATGTTTCTTTGCACAGGCTCCAGTGGAGGGCTTTTGCCATATTATTATTATTATTATTATTATTATTATTATTATTATTATTATTATACTCTGAATCCGAATAATAACATCATTCATCATCCAAATGTATTCTTATTAATATTTATAGTATTTTTTAAAAACATCAACGCTATTTATGACCAAATACCTGTAAAAATCAGGACCTTCCTTTCATGCACTATCTAAATGGTTTCTAGCATATATATATATATATATATATATATATATATATATATATATATATATATATATATATATATATATATATATATATATATATATAGCTATAATATATATATATATATATATATATATATATAAACATGTTGATATCGGTGTATGTATATAAATGCATTATATATATATATATATATATATATATATATATATATATATATATATATATATATATATATACATATAAGATGTCTGTATGGATGCATGCATGTATATATGCAAATATGAAATTTCTTTTTCAACGCAAACACGGAAGGTGGAGAGTGAAAGTAAAAGCATCTTTGATTCGGAGGGCTCTTTCACTTTAGGGAAATGAGTTGGTCAAGTTGGGCGATATGTCACATCGCAGAGTCGAGCGCGAGAGAAATTAAAGGGTTGACCTCATTCTGCCGGTGAACGTTTCTAGTGGTGCTTAGAAGTGATTTTTCTTTTGTGAAATGTCGTTTCTTCTGTTTTTTATTTATTTATTTTTTTTTTTTTTTTTGCGTTTGTGTTGTCAAATTTTTTAGTTTTTATATGGGTTTTTTGTAATACAAACAAGGATGTATTTTTTAGTTTTTATGTTTATGTTTTTGTTTTTGTAGCTACATACACCAGGATGTATATGTATGCATGTATGTATGTGTATATAAAATATATGTGTATATATATATATATATATATATATATATATATATATATATATATATAATATATATATATATATAATTCATGTTTACGTTTGTGTTGATTATGAGATTTTTTTAGTTTTTTATGTTATGGCGTTTGATAGATACATACACAAGGATGTATATGTATGTTTGTATGTATGTGCGTGTATATATATATATATATATATATATATATACTATATTATATATATATATATATATATATATATATATATTTATATATATAGATATATATATATATATATATATATTATATAATTCATGTTTATGATAGATCGATAGGTAGATAAACTGGCAGGATGAATAAAAAACGTTGGCTGAAAGAAAATGCAACAATGAGGATACATGTCACCATAAATATCTATATACATATTGCAATATTATATACACACACTGTGTGGCTGTAGCAGTTTGAAAAGTTGCACAGACAAACAGCAAATAACAGAAACTCAAAATACTACTATGCAAGTACGAGTGCGTAGGCGCTATTAATCATGTTCTTCAAGTTCCAATGGACGTCAGCTCATATCATTTTGCGTCCCGAATTCCTCACTTTAACTGCAGTGATACAATTCTACATTTCTCCTTGTCGATATTTTCAACTTCTCTCTCTCTCTCTCTCTCTCTCTCTCTCTCTCTCTTCTCCTCTCTCTCTCCTTTCCTCCTCCGTCCCGCCTCTCTCTCTCTGCTCCTCTCTATGAAATATAGGTAAATGTGCAATACTTGATGGATATGGGGATGATTGCAGAGATCTGCATCCAAAAATATGTAAAACCTAAAAGAAGGAAAAGGAGTAAGTTCGACAAAAAATGCAAAATATATGCACCCTGTAGCCATGAATCATAATCAAATAAATAACCACCAAGTAATAAAATCCAAAATAAGAAAGAAACAAACAAATAAGAGAGAAATCAAGAATATCAGGTAAAAGAGAAAAGCAAACCACCAATGAGATATGCAGAGGTGTCAGCAAAGAATTTCAAGCATCAGCTCCGAAATTCTACTCAAGAGATAATAACTGTATTTATTATGCAAGAGGATATTGCAGAAACGGAGAATAGAAAATTGCAGATTCAGACACAAAATGAATAATTATGATGAAGGAGATCAAATATTATGGAAAAGTTGGATTTTTTAATGTCAGAATTTCTGGAAATGAAAAAAAGAACAACATACCAGAACAGGAAAGAGACATGGGAAAATCCTTATTACTATCAGTATTAAATGAAGGAGAAAACACGCAAACCATCATAGTGATGAATGCGCAGGGTTTAGTTACGAGTAACTCAAAAAGAAAAGTAGAGTACTTAGAAGAACTAACCCAAATGAAAAGAAAATAGATATAATGATATAAGTGAAACCTGGTATTCCCAAAGAGACTGGGAATGATGATCAAATAAAAGGGTTCCAAACTTATAGATCAGATAGAAAAAAATAGGAATCAAGGGGGAACCGCAATATATGGGAAAGACAAAAAACAAGGAAAAATATATGAGAATATAGTAACTCAGAATGTGAACTAATCGCGGTAGAATTTGAATCTGAAATTGATGAACATAGTAATATATAGACTCCTAATACTAAAGAGTTTGACTTAATAATTGAAAAAAATTGGATGATATAGTAGGAAATCACAAGGACTGACTATTCTCCTATCCTGGTGACTTCAACTTTCCTTTCGTAGAATGGAAAGAACGAATAGGAGATTGTGGTTGTACTTATACATATAAAAAAGAGAGTAATAGTAGGTGCAGAAGATAAGAGGCAATTTGAAAAGCTATTAGATATGCTACTAGAATACAACATTCAACAAAATAAATCACCCTGCCAACAAGAAAGGAAAACAAATACTTTAGACCTAGTATTTGTGAACGAGATGAATTTGTTAAAGAAATAATAGTTTATAATGCGAGTATTTCAGACCATAATGTCATAGAATTAACAGTTCATTCCAAAGCAAGTGAAAATAGAGATAAGCAAGAAATGAAAAAGTGGGAAGGATATGGAAAATAAACTTCTACAGTAAAAATATAAAAATGGTCAGAAATTAATGAAGAATTAAACAAAGATTGGGATAACATTTTCGTAAGTGATGACATAAGGGTAAATACGGAGATATTATATAAAATTATTGGAGATCAAAATATGGAAAAATATAGGGAAAAATAAAATTAAAAAAATACCGAAGAAGAAAAGTAAACATCATTCATGCATACCAAGAGACAGAAGAATCTTGTTCCAGAAAATCAGAAAGTGGAAAAAAGGTCTTGCAAAAGAAAAAAATGCATGGAAAGTTATAGAACTAAAAAGTAAGATAGAAAAATTGCAGAAAAAAAGATTATTTATACAATCAAAAGAAAATGCAAAACGGGACTTGAAGAAAAAAGAAAAAAACCCTATTAAATATCAAGCAAAATATCCCCAAACTATTATACTCATATGCGAAGAAGATGAATAAAAGAAGAATAGAAATAGGCCCTCTGAGAATTGAAGGGAGATTAACGAATGAAAAAAAGGAAATTTGCAACATACTGGCAGAACGATATAAGAGAGAATTCACCCCTAGAATAGATAATGAAGATAATGATATAGAAGTAAGGGAGGTGAAAATAGTGAATATGAGCTGACATAGATATTAATGAAGCTGATATTGTGCAGGCTATAATGAAATAAAAAATGGAGCCGCTGCAGGGCCTGATGGAATTCCTGCTATTTTGTTAAAGAAAGTAGTTCATTCTCGCAAAGCCAGCTTGCAATATTATTAAGACAAAGTGTATATACAGGCAAGATATATGATGAGCACAAATTAGCGTATATTACCCCTACTTTCAAAAGTGGATCAAGAACTAGAGGCAAGTAATTATAGGCCTGTGAGTCTAACATCACATATAATGAAAGTGTAATGAAGAAAAATATTATGAAACATTTAATAAAAAATAATTTGTTTAATAAAGGACAACATGGTTTCGTA
>NC_061092.1:6056462-6058962 GCF_015104395.2 Macrobrachium nipponense | reverse complement strand
TAGTAGTTGAATAGCGGTGAGGAAATGAGAGCTAGGTGATAATACCCTTATATGCCTGGACTAGCGGTTCACTGGGAGGTGACCTAATTCTTGATAGCTAATGGGTCCTATGAGACTGTCTAATTCATGAGTGCTATTCTCGTTTTTTTTAAAAGAAAATTATTGAGATGTCTTTGTCTGTCCGTCCGCACTTTTTCTGTGTCCGCAGTTTTTTGTCAGTCTTCAGATATTAAAAACTATTCAGGCTAGAGGGCTGCAAATTGGAATGTTGATCATCCACCTTCCAATCATGGAATATAACAAATTGCAACCCTCTAGCCTTAGTAGTTTTTACTCTAAGGTTAAATTTCGCCATAATCGTGTGTTGGCAACGTTATAAGACAGGCCACCACCCGGCCGTGGCTGAAAGTTTCATCGGTCGCGGCTCATACAGCATTATACTCTGTACAGAAAACTCTATTGCGCCGAAAATTCTTTTAATTTTTTTTTTTTTTTTTTTTTTTTTTGCTTACGGTTTTGCTTGAACGGTTTTGTTACCGAGATTATGTAATTCAAAATAGCTGGTATGTTGTTTTATACCGAGATGATGCAATTCGTAATGGCCAGTTGGTCCTATAAGATGAAATCATTCACTGCCTCAACTTTTTTTAACTTTTTTTGAATTGAGATGACCCAATCACTGATAGTTTATTTTTTCACTGACATCAACCTGGTCCGCGATAGTTTATTGAGAAGTGAAAATAACCTAATTTACGGGAACTAGTTTCTCACTAAATGACTGGAAGATGATATAATTCATGGGCTTGTTGTTCACTGAAAGATGACTCGAGCCATGAGAGCTAGTCAACTCACTGTGAAATGACATTATTCTTCTGGGCAGTCACTACCAGAAGACCTCATTTCTGAGAGACTGTTTTAACCACTTACAGATGACCTCGTTCATGAGAGCGACCTGATCACAGGAACATGAACATGACAGGTGGTTGCTCAATGGGGAAATTGCCTGACTTACGAAAGTTAGTTGGTCTCTCGGAGGTTATATACCTGATTTATGCAACCCAATTTGCGAGACAACTAATCGCTAGAAGATGGCTTAATTTGCGACAGATAATTGATCGCAGGAAGATGGTTCAATTCCGGACATTTGGATAGTTGCAGACAGATGCGCAATCTACAAGTTAGAATAGAGCAATTCCGTTTTTAATTCAGGATTAAGTAAGTGACATCCTCTGTCTGTTACTCGATTCAAGTAAATGAGTAAAGTTTTCCACCAATAATGTCAATTTTACAGTTTTCTTTTTAACATCATAAGGAGATTGATAAGGGGAACCGAACAGATTCCCGAAAGCTATCTTTAAAGTTTTAAATTTAAATATATGTACATTTACATATCTGTGGATTTGTTTCTCCATCATAAGCATTATAAACACATTACGAATATTCATTGGAGTTTCCGTCAAGTCTACTTTAACCCTAACGATAAAATTTCGTCAGTCAACTTCTAACTTTGTAAATTTCTAATTTATTTAATGACCATTACAAACACATTATGAATATCCACCGCAATATCCGTCTAGTCTTGTTTAACTTTAACAAAAAAAATGCTCAGGAAATTTTTAACTTTATGCATTCCTAATATACTCGATAACAATTATAAATATATAATGAATATTCACTGAATATCCATCTACAGTCTTTCTCAACCTTGACGACAAAAATGAATCGTCAGGAAATTCGCGACAAAGTATATTTCCAACATCCCCCCACCCAAAAAAAAAAAAAATTTTTTTTGACGCACCACTCTTGCAAAACTGCGTCCATTTTTAACGTGGCACTTGTCCGAAATTCGGAGACGCTAATCATCCTCCTGGCATTTGATTTGCATCCTCAGCTTTAAAAGATGTCCTTGGTGGCATATCGCTTCAACCACTCATTGAAATGCAACTCGGATTCAACCCAGTGAGTGCAGTCCTCCTCCTCCTCCTCCTCCTCCTCCTCCGTTTATGGTTGGCGTATGCAGATGAAGGATTTAATTACCCATTTAATCATAAACGACTTTATTTCAGACTCCAAGTGAATTATTTCTTTTAAAGGTCTCGTGAAAATTAAATCGAGATATTATTGCACGAATGATTTTGAAGTCATGGTTTCATTTTAAGTCGTTGGTGTTATGCTACATATTTTATTTGTCTGTATGATGTAAAGTGTAAAACCATACAAGATCTCGATAGAGAATCATGAAGAGTTTTTCATATTTTAATTCTGTTTCAATAATGATTGTGAAGATATTATTTTTGTGTGTGCTACCAAAAAAAAAACACCAAATCATTCTTAAAACACCATGAATATTTTTTCACAATTCTTTCCTAAATAATTCACGTGTTTCAGCTGGCATCAAGAGCATTAAACTATACAAAAACCATACAAAAACTATAAACAAATTAAATTCACCACTGGATATCATAATACCAAAAAAAGTTCAATATTTCAAACTTTACAT
>NC_061092.1:6038962-6048962 GCF_015104395.2 Macrobrachium nipponense | reverse complement strand
TCGTAGAAAAACTACTTTACGTAATAAATAGAACGTGTTTTGACCACGCTAAGCAGAATGGGTTCTTCCTTTATCAAGCATAAAGCAATTTTACCTGAATAACCACACCAAATTATCAAATAACCCTTTCTACCATATTAAGGAAAATTTTAATTCGTCTTCAGGCATCGATAACCTTACCTCAATTCTTGAAGTTTTTGAGTTTTCAAAAAACAAAAGAAAAAAAAAAGTTAAACTGGGTCGCACCTCGATCTTCAACTGGTTCACTACAATGTCACTGTCTAACTCGAATTGGCCCAGTCTCTTGATTTATGGCTTTTCTCTGGCCTTCTGAAGTTTCTATCAAAAATCAAACTTTTTTTTTTTTTTTTAGTTTTCAAAAAATTAAAAATAAAATTAAACTGGGCCGTATCTCAATCTTAAACTGGGTCACTGCACTGACAATATCTAACTCGAATTAGGACAGTCTCTTGATTTATGGCCTTTCTCTCGCCTTCTGAACTTTTGTATCAAGAATCTAACTTCTTTTTTTTTCAAAAAAAAAAAATTAAACTGGATCGCACTTCGATCTTAAACTGGGTCACTACACTGTCACTATCTAGCTCCAATTGGGCCCAGTCTCTTGGTTTATGGCCTTTCTCTCGCCTTCTGAAATTTCGTAGCATTAGTTCCGGAAGTCACGAACACTTCACGATCAGCTGACAGATACGGTTAGCTTGGGATGAATATTAAAGAGCCCCGAGGGATTCCAGCCTCGAAGGCTCGAATTCCACGACTCCTACTAATGAGGTTGGACGCTTGTTAAGCCAACGCCTCTTCGGTTTATTGTTTGTCTATATTATCCACCGTTTACTGTCAGTGTGTGTTTACAGGTTTCTCGGTATGTCTAGAAAATAGTATATAACAAAAAATATATAACAAGTTTCTTTAACGCGTCCGTGTCTGTATATCTCTTTGTCTGTATAGTCACAGACAGTTTATTGGCCCTGTCTGGTTATATATCCCTCGGTATGTTCATCACAAAATCTATATAATATATATTGTATATATATATATATATATATATATATATAAATATATATATATATATATATATTACCAGTTCTTTAATAAGTCCGTGTCTGTATTTACGTTTGTCTGTATATTCACAGACAGTTTATTGTCCGTGTGGGGTCAATTCCTCTAGATGCGTCCAAAAATTATATAAAAAATGGATTGCTAGTTTGTTTGTCTATCTGTATATACACTAGATATATAAACAATTTAATGGACGTTTCTGTTTACCCTTCCATAAAGTTCGTAAAAATATCCACCGTGCAAGCCTGTATATTGGTTTGCCTGTATATCACAGATAATTATTTGTTAAGTGTGTTTATTTGTTTGCCTGTGCAATTAGAGATAATTACAAGTTTCTGTGTATTTGCTTGCCTGTACAATCACAGATAATTAATTATTTGTCTGTTTATTTGCTTGCATGTACAATCACAGATAATTATTTGTCTGTTTATTTGTTTGCCTGTACAATCACAGATAATTACTAGTTTCTGTTTATTTGTTTGCCTGTACAATCACCGATAATTACTAGTTTCTGTTTATTTGTTTGCCTGTACAATCACAGATAATTACTAGTTTCTGTTTATTTGTTTGCCTGTACAATCACAGATAATTATTTGTTTGCCTGTACAATCATAGATAATTACTAGTTTCTGTTTATTTGTTTGCCTGTACAATCACAGATAATTTTCTGTTTATTTGTTTGCCTGTACAATCACAGATAATTATTTGTTAAGTGTGTTTATTTGTTTGCCTGTGCAATTAGAGATAATTACAAGTTTCTGTGTATTTGCTTGCCTGTACAATCACAGATAATTAATTATTTGTCTGTTTATTTGCTTGCATGTACAATCACAGATAATTATTTGTCTGTTTATTTGTTTGCCTGTACAATCACAGATAATTACTAGTTTCTGTTTATTTGTTTGCCTGTACAATCACCGATAATTACTAGTTTCTGTTTATTTGTTTGCCTGTACAATCACAGATAATTACTAGTTTCTGTTTATTTGTTTGCCTGTACAATCACAGATAATTATTTGTTTGCCTGTACAATCATAGATAATTACTAGTTTCTGTTTATTTGTTTGCCTGTACAATCACAGATAATTTTCTGTTTATTTGTTTGCCTGTATAACCCTAGATAATTATTAGTTAAGTCTGTTTATGTGTTTCTCGGTGCGTTCACAAAATATATTAAAAATGCTATCTTCCAGTTCTCTCGTTTGTCTGTACATGTAAAAGACACATCTACAATTTATAGTGCGCGTCTGCTCACACGTTCATAAGTTATGCAAAAAATACCCATAAATCTGTCTATACACCCGCAACAATTACAAACACTTTTATTTCTCTTACTCTTATATTCCATAATATACATAAAATTTATATATGGATTTAAACTGAAACTTGGTTGAGTGGTGAGCTTTAACACAAGGGGGAAAGTTGACAAGATTTTAGGACGCCTCCGGAATGAGAATGGATGCGTTCTCCGCTTACTGTGTTCGGAAAATGTAAACAAAAAAAAGGGGGGGGGGCGGCTTATAAACAAATAAATTCAGCAAGTCGTATCATACTCAACAGACTTTTTAACATATTTTTAGTACATCGAGTATAACATTTTCGGTATAATCAATATTATATGAATATTTAAAATGGACTTCAGTACTTTCGATAAATTCAGGACGTCATATCATATTCCATAAACTGCCTCCAATCAAGGGAGGATGAACATGACGTCCCAGGCCGCTAGGAAAGTTGCTCTCTTTAGTATCGATCTTCTTCAGACCCAGATAATGAAGAAGAAGACGAGGAGGAGGAGGAGGAAGAAGAGGAAGAGGAAGATAATGGTGATGATGGTGAGGAAGAGGGGGGGGGGGGGTGGGGGGGGGGGGGATTGGGGGGGGGGGGGGGGAGGAGGAGGAGGAGGAGGATGGTGAGAAACCAGTCGATTGTTGCTGTTGGTTAATGTTGGGAGTGAGAGAGAACGATGATGTAAATATTGGATTGTGAGGCTGATTGTGAAGGAGCATGAAATATTAAAGCACTTAGGTTTGGATAATTTATTTAAATTGTCCCAGAAAACAAATGTATGTATCTACACACACACATGCACACACACACACGCGCGCGCACACACACACACACACATACATATATATATATATATATATATTATATATATATGATATATATATATATATATGATATATACATACATATTATATTTACATAATATATATTATATGTGTATATACTATTTGTATATATACATAATTATATGCATGAACCTATTATATATCTATATACTATAGATATATATATATAATTACATATATGTGTACACGTATACTGTATATTACATTTATAAAATCTAAATCAATCAAAACAACACAACAAATTCCATAGAAAAATCCGTGAGTTAAACTGACAATTAAAGGTCATTCGCAAAATAAAATAAAAATTTTCAAAAAATCAAATTCTGCAAAAATTGCAAAACATACTGAACCAATACCTTATTAGTACTGTTACGAAAAAAAAGAGAAAAAAAAAGAGAGTTGATACTAAGAAGAGCAAACGTTATGTTATTACCAACGACAAATTGCATAACAGTGCGTATTAATGCTGACAAAGAGATAACCGAAGAATCCACGGCAGCCGTGTGTGTGTGTGTGTGTGTGTGTGTGTGTGTGTGTGGTAGGAGGCGGGTTGGGGGAAAGATACCAGATGATGAGCCATGTGACTCAGCAAATCATAGACAATGCTCTCTCTCTCTCTCTCTCTCTCTCTCTCTCTCTCTCTCTCTCTCTCTCTCTCTCTCTCTCCACAGAGGCTGACAATGAAAGTTTTTCGGCATCGATTGCGAAAGAAATCTTACGTAACGAGAAACGCCTCCTGGTCGGAACAGGTGTTTACAGGTGGATAAAAATATGCTCCGGTTGCCGCGAGCTCTTCTTGAGATTTTCGCTCGAGATGCTGAGTGCACTCAGATGCAGACTTTCACAAGAGAGAGAGAGAGAGAGAGAGAGAGAGAGAGAGAGAGAGGAGAGAGAGAGAGGATGGATAATATATATTAAACTTTCTAGTTGATAATGAATATATGACAGATTTTCACTAAGAACTATATTTGCTCTGAAATTTTCGCTCGAGATGGTGAATGCACTCAAATGCAGACTTGAGAGAGAACAGAGAGAGGAGGAGGAGGAGAGAGAGAGAAGGAGAAGGCGAGAGAGAGAGAGAGAGAGAGAGAGAGAGAGAGAGAGTAATCTTTTGAACATTCTTTTTGATAGTGAATAAATGGTTGATTTTCAGTAAACACGATATTTCATCTACGGTTTTTTAATAATACCTCCCTCTTGACTGTGTGAATTTGACAGACATATGGTAGTGAATGTTCCATGTGCTAATGATACCTGTTAAATTTGTACATATGAACATGCTGCAACTTATTTATTTAAACATAGAGGCGCGATCTAACCGTAGTGGTAGCGCGATGAATTGAATCATAATAAAGGCGAAGAGTCAAGCATTTATTTCTATACTCGCTGCTGCTACATCATATCATTACTATCATTATTACGACTATATATCGTTTTGTCTTTCATACTTTTTGTTACTAATAGCAGCCGGATATCTAAATTAAGCAATGTTTACAAAATACGATTAACCAAAGCAACGCTGATAATAAAAAGAATATTTACAAGAAGTATTCAAAGGAATAAATTACTGACAAGTTTTGCTAAAAAATATTATCATCAGTAACATTTTCCTTCTCAATAAAAATAATATTTTCGATCAACTCTTACACTTTATAGCCAGAGAGAGAGAGAGAGAGAGAGAGAGAGAGAGAGAGAGAGAGAGATCGTTAGTAAACCATCCGATAGTTTAGCCCAAACTCAATCAACCGCTCGGTCCTGCAATGCGAAAGGTAGGATCGGGGACGGGGGTGGTCAGGGAGGGAGGGGTGGAGGTGGTGATGGGGAGGGGGTTGGGGTAGGGAAGCACTCGTCCGGGAATCTTGGGAACGGTTGGAATGATGTGTACTTGAGCGTCGTGGAACTTCACGCATGGTGATATAAAGACGTTGGCTAATGAAGGTATTGCATTTGCCGAATTTTATGGGTGGGGGGGAGGAGGATAAATAGATGGAGAATGAAGGTACTAAATTTGCTTCTAATGGAGACAGACAAAAAGTAAAAAAATGATAAAAAAGATACTGTATTTTCCTAATTTTTGACAGACAAATTGACACAGACAACACAAACAGAGAGAGAGAGAGAGAGAGAGAGAGAGAGAGAGAGAGAGAGAGATAAAAAAAAAAACTGTCAATTACAAGAGGCGAATTTTAACTGGACCAGGGAACAGACAAGAATGGCATAGCCATAACGTAGAGTATAAAATATTAATCACTTCCTAAGGAAATATATTTCGCAGTTGCAAGTTTGCTATATATTTATAATGCAAAACTGTTTATTTATTCACTCATTCCCATAACTACAACCTTAGACTACGCCCCAAACCAATCACTACACTCCTATACACACCACAGTCCAGTAACTACCACCTCATACCAAATCCCATTCAAGTAACTACTTCCCCATACCACTCCCTAGTCCAGTAACTACCTCTTCATATCACTCCCAGTCCAGTAACTACTACCTCATGCCATTCCCCAGTCCAATAACTACCCCCTCATACCAACCCATTATCGAATAGCTATTAACTAAAACTAAAGAATACCTCATTCCCACTTCTCTAAATAAAAGTGAATACAAATAACAACAAAAAATACAACATTATATTTTAAACCATAACCAGGTAAAATAAATAAGCACACAGTCAGGTGATGGATGACTTCTCAAGTCATCCATCATCCATCTAGTGAAAGAGTCCGGCACAAAACCAATCAAAATATATTAACTCATAATCAAAAGCAAATAAAGGCTTATAATGAATTATTGAATACTGATTCATGACCTAGTAAGATTTATCGTCTCCCAGTCAAGCATTACATAATAGCTCATAATCGCGACGCAGGCATTATTAAATAAGATATTGGCTCTTAGTCGGTAACAGGTATCTATTTTCTAGCTAGGCTACAGACATCAGGCTTTGATGTCATTCATTAAACAGTATAAAATCTAAACCTCCCTGAGGAAAATGTGAATGTAGCATATTCCACGAAACCCCTTCTGAAATAAATAAACGTGTAAAATGGGAAGAAACTGCAAAGGAAAACGCAAGAGTAAACACTGAACAGACGGCACGAACAAATAAACAAAAGAGACACGTGAGAGCTGCGTGCGTCTCCCCCCCCAGGGAACTATCGCAAGTCACGCAGCTTGACCAGGAAGTCCTGCAAAGATGGAGAGAGTGTGAGAGATGTATATGTGAATATGTGACGTCTTCTTACTCGGCTGTCTTATCTACATCTCGTCGGAGATATTTTGTTTTCATCATTAGTCTCGCATACTCTGGAGATACAGTTATTCTTCTCTCGTCGCAGTCCTTCGGAAGGGCTTGGGTTTGGGGGCGGTTTTTTTAAGCAAGCTCTTAACGCGATTAGTTTATTCAGAGTAACTTAATGTACGTTTATGTTTTTTTTTTTTTTTTTTCAGGTCCACCGGAAGTATTTTGAGTGAAAGGATGAGATTAGATTATATATTTCATGTTGTGTTTATTTTTTCAAAGGCCACCGGAAGTGATTAGAATTACAGAATGGAATTCGATTAAATATTTCGTGTCAATATACAGCATTTTTAAGGCCAGCGGAAGCTTTTTGAATTATAGAATGAGATCAGATTAAGTATTTAATGTTAATATATAGTGTCGCTTTTTTCACAAGGCCACCGGAAGTGCTTGGAATTATAAAGAGATTAGATTGCATATTTCATGTCAATATTATGCCGTCATAATATTCTCGTTCTTGACGGGGGATGGGCATCGAGGTGGCAGGCCAAGACCATACCGATCACGCCACTGAGGCGCTTCTTTAAGGAATGGGATCTATTGCAAATTAATAAGAAACTAAAAATGGTACGGTATTTTCCCGTGTGCTTCTAAATGTAACTACTGGTAACAGATGTTTATACTATACATGAATTATGCTGTATTCACTGAACATAGCGCTAAAGCATAGAACTATACTCGATTTTTTTCCATCTGTCCACCCGCCTGTGGTGTTTGCGAATGGTAACACTGCGTCCCGGTCTTTAGATAGTTACATTCAGCTTATATACAACAATAATAACAATATTCTATTTCGAATATTAACGGTGTAATTCGCATACAGTACATTATTAAAACACTTTTCAGTTGCAAATGTACACCCAGATATCCTTTTATTTACCTAAAACTTACACAAGCGTAACTATTTACAGCCTAGGACGCAGTGTTACCATGCGAAAATACCACAGGCGGATGGACAGATGGAAAAAAACAGAGTATAGCAATAAAAATGAATTCAACGTGTTTGTCTTGAGTGGTTAAAAAAACACTGTATTAAACCAATTTTAAGTGAATAAACATAAAACGGGAGCTTCCGACCCTCACTAGGGCGCCCTTTTCAGCTGAAGAGAACCTTAGTGAAAGTCGAAAGCTCACCTAAACTAGATTCTTCTAAAGCTCACCTAAAAAGCTCACCTAAACTAGATTCTTCTAAAGCTCACCTAAAAAGCTAACCTAAACTAGATTCTTCTAAAGCTCACGTAAAAAGCTCACCTAAACTACATTCTTCTAAAGCTCACCTAAAAAGCTCACCTAAACTACATTCTTCTAAAGCTCACCTAAAAAGCTCACATGAACTAGATTCTTTTAAAGCTCACCTAAACTAGATTCTTTTAAAGCTCACCTAAACTAGATTCTTTTAAAGCTCACCTAAAAAGCTCACAGAAAAAGCTCACCTAAACTAGATTCTTCTAAAGCTCACCTAAACTAGATTCTTCTAAAGCTCACCTAAAAACCTCACCTAAACTAGATGCTTTTAAAGCTCACCTAAAAAGCTCACATAAACTAGATTCATCTAAAGCTCACCTAAACTAGATTCTTTAAAGCTCACTTAAAAAGCTCACATAAACTAAATTCTTCTAAAGCTCACCTAAACTAGATTAATTTAAAGCTCACCTAAAAGACTCACCTAAACTAGATTATTCTAAAGCTCACCTAAAAAGGTCACCTAAACTAGATTCTTCTAAAGCTCACCTAAATTAGATTCTTCTAAAGCTCACCTTAAAAGCTCACCTAAACTAGATTCTTCTAAAGCTCGCCTAAAAAGCTCACCTAAACTAGAATCTTCTAAACTGGCTTTTTACTTAACCAAAAAGACAGTAGCTTCATTAATTAGTTTGCTGTGCCACAGTTTTCCTCCTATGGCAATACCTGCAGTATTTTGATTGAGTAAAAGACTTCTAAGAACTGTCGTTACAACAACTATGGTCATCCAAGCCTCTACAACAACACATGATGAACATTTAGGCCGAAATACTCATTCTTTTCGTATCTTAACCACGGCAGAGTAAGAGCCGTGTATCATCTTTAGAGGGAGTGAATGACTTCTAAGAACTATTGCAACAACTAAAATGGTCATCCAAGTCGCTTCAACAACACATGATGAACAATAATAATAATAATCCCTTCGTATCTCAACCACGGCACAGTAAGTGCAGTGCACCTTCTCTCACGCCCCTATCAAAAGTGTAACTTCAATATCATTTTTATTGTCCTTCATTTTTGACGCAAACCCGCTGTTCCCCCCCCCACCTTCCCCCCCCCCCTCCCCCCCCCCCCCCCCCCCCACCAAACACAAACCTAACCTTCAAGGCGTCAAGCTGGAAATGACGACGATGACATTTAAACTTGTAAATATTTTCCCGCTGCTTTCATTCCCCGTAAAGCAACTTTTTTTTTCTTCTCGTCGTTTTCGGTTCACGCCCTCTTTCGTAACATCCGTAAGTATTTCATATGCAGATGTGCTCATTCTGTCAATAGTCCATAAAGATCAAAGTTCTGTACCTCTTTATTCAGGTTTACAGCGAAATCACGCCATTTTTCGAAGCATATTGTGTTACGAGGATATTCACATTGATGCTGTTCGTTGCAAAATACAATTTCATTTCTACACGTCGACAAAATCTAATATTCAAAACTTCTCGCTTTGCGCTCAAATTAGACCAACTCTATTTACCAAATAATATTTTTGCTATGGTCTTATTCACAAAAATTTTATTTATTCCAACAGTATGTCCATCTTTTCAACATGCCTACCGAGCTAGCCATGGTATCTTTCTATATTTTTACTTGAATAAAATGACTGGTAATAGTAATGAAAAGCTGAAAAGACTGGGGAAATAAGGATAGCACGAGCTTCGAGAAACCCTTCCAGCCATTTCTGAAATAGCTTCTAAAAAAATAAATACCATAATATACACCCTTTCAGCCATTTCTGGAATAGCCTCTAAAAAAAATAAATACCCTAATATACAGAATTGCGTAACATTTTGAAAAGAATGCAAAAAGTATAATTCGGAAATTATCAGAAAATAAAAGCATTAAATTCCCCCTCCGAACCACGCGGAATACTCAAACATTATTCAATTTTCTCCGCGGAAAAATAAATATGTTAAGTCCTCCTTCCATGCCATTTTTCCCGAATCCGAGTCCTCCCTAGGGATCAAATTGAGTTATTTCCAGTCTTCGTACATCGTTTTTCCATTAGATTGTATAGAGACTCTTATGGGTAGTGCCTTATTCCACCAGAATTGGGATTATGGGCAGATTTTTCAATTCACTTTTTTTTGTGGGGGGGGGGGGGGGGGGGGGCTTCCAGTATCTTAAATAAAAAACTGATTTTTGGGGTATTTTCTTGATTCTACTTCATTTTTTACTTGACTGGCTTTTCGTTATTATTAAGAAACTAATATACTAAACTTTGAGAAAAAAAACAAGTCAA
>NC_061092.1:6031462-6033962 GCF_015104395.2 Macrobrachium nipponense | reverse complement strand
TTTGTTTCCTCTCACTTTTTGCTCTTATTTATTCTCTTTCCGTCTGCTAAAGAATGTCATAGGTTTTTTTATGTCCTTTTTCTCTTCGTTGTAATTTATTATCATTTTTCTCTTTCCATTTCTTCAAGAATATTACGAGATAAGGTCATACATCTCTCATAATCATTTACTGGTTATCAGTTTCCCTTTAATCAAGTTTCCAATATTTTCTGATCAAAAAGAGAACATTGTGATTATGAAACATACATATAATTATGAAAAATGCAAACGCATTCATGCGAGTTATGTATGAATCGTTACAATTATTACGGAGAGAAGAAAAATGTTTACATTTGCGCATTATTTCATTTGTTAGTTCTAATCTCTTCTTTTTAATAGACATGATGCATTCTTTTCACTTTGCGTTTCGCTCTTGTCTTGTTTTATTCAAAGAAATAGTTCTGTGAACAATGGTAGCATCCCATGCTTAACTCATAAAAGTGCAGATAAATCTTTCCCAAACAATAGGGATAACGAAAAAAAGTGAATATTTTAATTTTCTTCTACGTTTCACCTTGCATGCAACTCCGACCTTACATGGACAACTCCATCATCTCGTTCATTACGGTCAAGGGGGAACTTCCCCTGAACTTTCATTAATACTACCGAAAAGCAGGACCGATCTTTTCTTGAATTATATTCGGTTTCCAGCAAATCTTAAATAATATTTCTATCCATCATTAAGTTCATTCCCTTCTCCGCAACCAGACGCAGTGAAAGGTCTATTTCATTTTCATCACTAAAAATCTTTATTTTCTTTACAATTTTCTGCCTAGAAGCCTAGAAAATCTAATATACTAGAAGCTCTTGGCTCGATATTCCCTGTCATTTGTCGGAATTTCATTCAACACTCGTTCGCGTGACTATCTAGTCAGATTTTTTTTCCTTTTTTTTGGGAGGGGAGGCTACTAGCTTTCATTCTGACCCTCCTTCTGATGGTATTGCCTCTTGTACCAGTACTTTTTTATTTGCTTTAATTGGCAATATCCATTGATTCTGATTGATGCACCGTCATATTGTGTCCATTTTTATGGTACGTTCATGACGATATACTTCCTGTCTCTAGCTTCGAAAGCTCTCTGTATCTTTATGTATCCTCCTGAATCACTAACCACTGACGTTATGCTGTTACACAAAGTAAATGAATCGGTTCTCATTTCAGTAGCTTCCTCTTCGCCTCACAGTGATTGCATTAAAAGCAGAAATAAGTTTTTCAGTTAATGATAAATAAACAGTGGAAAACTTCTCATCAGTTTCCTCCTTGAACTCTCACGATCGACCTTCCCAAAAAATGGATTCGAAATACTTAATCAAACGCACAGCTGAACAGCCATTGAGATTACTTGGGTCCTCTAAAGATGTGTTTTTTACACAGCTCACAAAAAAGGATTCTGGAAATCGTGGCTTTACGAAAGATACAGGAGGGGAAAATGATAAACGGCAAACTGGAAACGACAACGAATTTAAAATTCAAGGAGAAATCACTGCGTTTGTTTGCAAATACATGAATGCCTTTGTTTTGGATTTTCTCGCTTCCTCAAGAGAGAAAGACCAGTCTGGGAGAATTGTATAAAAGGCAAAGAAAAAGAGTGATGACAATGAGTCAGGTAATCCACAGAGGTATTGACTATTTATAATCTAATTACCCACCTTGCACCTCACAATTCAGACGAGACGAAATACTCCTTCTCATACCTCTTCCTAATTCCACCTCTCTTTTCTCTTCATGTTCCTTCTCATCCCCAGCTATATTCAAGAGGCTTTATTATCTCACATTTCAAACCTCGAGTAAAATAAAGCAGGTTCAATATCTCTAGTCAATACGACTCAATCTATGGATATGAGAACCGTATTTGATCTTTTGAAGAGCTGTAGCTATCATTGATAACTAGCCATTTTCGTTTATATACATATATATGTTATACATATACCACATATTAATATATATATAGACATATATATATATATATGGGTCTATATAACACACTATACGTATATATATACACATATATATATATACATATATTTATATATAGTATATATATGATATATATGTATACATTATTATGTATTAAAAACGAAAATGGCTAGTTATCAATGATAGCTACAGCTCTTCAAAAGATCAAATACAGTTCTCATATCCATAGATTGAGTCGTATTGACTAGAGATATTGAAGTTTCTTTATTTTACTCGAGGTTTGAAATGTGAGATAATAAAGCCTCTTGAATATAGCTGGGGATGAGAAGGAGCATGAAGAGAAAAGAGAGGTGGAATTAGGAAGAGGTATGAGAAGGAGTAATTCGTCTCGTCTGAATTATGAGGTGCAAGGTGGGTAATTAGATTATAAATAGTCAATACCTCTGTGGATTACCTGACTCATTGTCATCACTCTTTTTCTTTGCATATTATACAATTCCCCCAGACTGGTCTTTCTCTCTTGAGGAAGCGAGAAAATCCAAA
>NC_061092.1:5971462-6026462 GCF_015104395.2 Macrobrachium nipponense | reverse complement strand
TCTCTCCCATATGTAGAAGTGCAATACGAAAAATGAAACCATAAACCACATAGCAGTGAATGCCCGGCACTTGCACAGAACCAGTACAAAAGAGGCATGATTCAGTAGCAAAAGCCCTCCACTGGAGCCTGTGCAAGAAACATCAGCTACCTTGCAGTAATAAGTGGTACGAGCACCAACCTGAAGGAGTGATAGAAAACGTCTGCAAAGATCCTCTGGGACTATGGTATCGGAACGGATAGGGTGATACGTGCAAACAGACCAGACGTGACGTGATTGACAAAGTCAAGAAGAAAGTATCACTCTTGATGTCGCAATACCATGGGACACAGAGTTGAAGAGAAAGAGAGGGAAAAAAGAAAAAAATGGATAAGTATCAAGATCTGAAATAGAAATAAGAAGGATAGGGATATGCCAGTGGAAATCGTACCCATAATCATAGGAGCACTAGGCACGATCCAAGATCCCTGAAAAGAAATCTAGAAAAACTAGAGGCTGAAGTAGCTCCAGGACTCATGCAGAAGAGTGTCATCTAGAAACGGCACACATGTAAGAAAAGTGATGGACTCCTAAGGAGGCAGGATGCAACCCGGAACCCCACACTATAAATACCACCCAGTCGAATTGGAGGACTGTGATAGAGCAAAAAATAATAATAATAATAATAATAATAATAATAATAATAATGATAATAATAATGATAATAATAATAATAATAATAACTGAATATATTCTACATCCCTGTAAATAAAAATGTCACGGCAAATGTAAACTGTCCAGTTCTTGAACTAAGACAAACTAGTAGTGTCGTCCTCACTGGTGTCTTACTGTAAAAGTAAGTCCGCAACAACTATTGCTTTCATGCCTTTTAAGCAATCTTCTTTATGTCTTCGTTTCCTTCGAGTTAACAGAGTCGTCTCTGTCTTATTTTCCTCAAAATATCGCGATCGCATTTCTTTCAGCGTCGTGCAAATCCTTGGCAATCACTCCCATTGTATACTCTGTCGATCGTTATTTCTCCGTCTGAAGCTTCCTGCGCTCTCTCTCTCTCTCTCTCTCTCTCTCTCTCTCTCTCTCTCTCTCTCTCTAGGAGGAAAAGGGACAATTTGCATCCGAAAGCCGAATGATATCCTAATGGACTGGTATTTACTTCCCCGAGGTAATTTTGCGAGAACCACGTCCTATTCACGTCGGATTAATCTTTCATGATTGAATGACATCGCAAACGAATGTGTCCTTTACGTACTTTGAATTAGATCAGAGGAGAATTGATTTCTTCAGAATATGGTTTTCGACTTTTTTGTGTCGAATTTCAAAGTATGTATTAGATATTTGCTGAACAGCTTACGTCATTGAGAAGTAAAGTGAGGAATAGCTGAGTTCTATATATGTATATATAATTTGTGTCTAAATAACGATTGTTAGAGTAACATTTTCGTAATGGTTAGAAGAATAAAAAACAGTTTTCCGTTCAGGAGAATACCTAACGTTTTTAAACCTTAACAGCTTATAACATTAACAAGCAAAAATAATGAAAACGATTATTAGGACTCCTGAATACATAACCGTGAAATTTTACAATAACTATTGCTTCCCCTGTTAATACCTGCAATCTAATATATAATTACTATACAATCGATATTACTATTATAGACTTAAGCAGCCTAAATAATTACTGAGAATAAGGTAATAAACTCTTGCACAGTAAAATAAAGACACAGATACTTCAGTGAGTCATTAGCATACCTTATTGAAAAAAATTTATATCGCCAACTTCAAATAACCACCAGGTTGCAAAATTTACGGATTCGTTAAACTTAGTATCTTAATTCCTGTTAATGAAACTGCTATTGCTGATATGGTTTCCAAAGAAGCAACAAAATCAGCAATAAACAAATACATATGAACACTGATTTAAGCAACAAAGTTCCATACGATAAACAAACGCCTATTCGTTTTAAACGTTTCATAACGTTCCTTCCTACCTGAACGTTTTTACCCTAGCGACAACACTTCCCCGAAAACATTCCAAGAGCGCTATAACCAATCAATAAATCAATCACGAGATGCATTTTTAAGTTCTTCTTAAGTAGTATTAAGCAACAACAACATGGCTAATTGGCTATGAACACTGATTTAAACAACTACGGGTATATTCGATTAACAAACGTATTGATAAGTTTAAACGTTCCTCCTTCCCTCCCTCCCTCCATACCTACCTACCTACCTTCCAACGTAAACGTTTAACCCTAAAAACATTCCAGATGTCGTGGTGGAAAGCAGGGGGGGAAAAAAGAAGAAAGAAAGGAAGGAAGAAGGAAAGAAAGAAAGAGGAGAGAATCCATTATTCGACTCGGTGTCGAGTGGCCATGTGGCCCACTCGACTCGTAAGACACGTTCGAGAAACACGTGCCGCTTTTGTTTTCTAATTGTCGGATCGATATATTTAATGGTCTAACGACCGAGTTTTACTTTGCAGACCTCCGGCGTCGGCCATCAAGCAGACAAACGAGAGGTGTGTAAGCGCTGAATACCTCCAGCGTTTTCTATCGCTTGGACAAATTAATGTGACACTCTGATTGCCGCAGGAGGTATATTCTCCATCGCATAGACAAACGAGTGTGAGTTTTACGCTCCCAAGGCTCTGGCGTTTGCTATCACACGGGGTCAGAGGAGTGACAAAAATGTATTTCCCATAATTACCTTCTTTCGAATGAACACCACACTCTTTGGAAGCTTGAATTTCAAGTCATGGCCACTGCGGACTTGTTCCGTATGAATAGAGTTCATCTTAAAAGTAATGATAAAATAATAATAATACATTAGATATCTTAGGCATTTGCTTAGTTTGCCAGAACTCCAACAATCAAATAACTTCATTAAATACCTCCGGTATAACATAATCGATCACACACACACACACACACGATCTAAACTGACATTACATATCTCCTGCGACACATATCGCACTTAGGTAAATGATTGACTTGATATTATTACATAACTCCAACACCTTCCATGGCACAAAAAATAGACGACTGGCTTAAAACTTTGCATTCCACTGGAACATCAGTTCCTTCAATTCTATACAGACAAACTGGTGAAGTTTTGTAGCACATGCACAAAAACGTGCGACTTTTAAATAGGTCCTATATAAAAGTCGCTCCTATATTATAGGACGTTTCGGTTCGAGGTGCATTGCACACAGACTAGAGAAATTTTTCTCCAAAACGGCTGTATAGTTGCATAGGATGGTTCGGAATCTCACGTTATCAACAAACAATAGGAACCTGTCCCCTAACCCATCTCGGTATCTTCCATCACGTCTCCATATCATTCCTCTTGCATCTTCCAATTTCTCAAACATTTGGAAAAGTTTGGAAGTTGCATTGCCCCGGCTTCCCCATCACATAGCGTTTCATTGTCATCATTTTTACTGACAATGATCAGGATATTTTTGGAGGTTTAGGAAAAAACTGGCAACTGAAAAATCCTCATTTTGTTCCACCTGGAGATTTTACCTGTGACCAAATAATCAATTTAGCTAGAGATTTTCACGGTGGAAAACATATATTCCAGTCAACGTTGGGATCTGTTTCAGATAATTATAACTCATAAAAACAATATCCCATTACCTGACTTTGGGTGAACATACAAATATGAACTCAGATAGATAAAGAATTGCACATAATCCTATCTATAATATATAAAGATTTATACATGATTACTTTCACTCGAACAGTTAACTGCACTCAGAAAGTCCTTTGACCTCAATATTCTCAAATATTCCCAAGCTGGATCTCCTCTTCCAGTTTTCCTTCGTTCATTCAGTCAGTTTATCATTACTTCTTATCTTTTATAACTTCTCACTTACTGGAAATCCAAATGTCTACGTATGTATTTTTTATTTATTTATTAATTTTTCTTCCTCGAGTCATCCTTGAAATCAGGACCTCGCACTAAGCTGTTAACCTTTTCGAATCACCCGATAACGAAGTCCAGGTCTGAAAGTCGAGGAGGGTCGCCCTCCAAATGACAGTTCGTACTAGGGGTCTCTTCAAACATTTGTCGAGAGTCTTGGCCCCTCCTCCAGAACCCTCGATGCGTTTCATCGCAATTCTTCCTCTTAAACCGTCTATTTTCTTTCCAAATATATCTCGTCCCTCTTCGATCGCAGTACAAAGTCATTCCTTCCTTCTCATCTCTCTTGTTTGTCATCATGCTCTACTGATCAGGAGTTGTGGACAGTTTTCATTCATCTTTTTAATTCGTCTGAAGAGCGATGTCTCCGATTACGCAAGGGATAAACGTACACCATCGGGTTTTCTCGATGAATAATGAACAAGGAGGTAGTCACCGCTGGAAAAATGATGAAGGATTTTTTTTTTTTTTTTTACAAATTAATTACTATCTTCGCTGGTCTTTTAACTCGCCCTCTCTCCTCTCTCTCTCTCTCTCTCTCTCTCTCTCTCTCTCTCTCTCTCTCTCTCTCATTATTGTTTTTATGAACTAATATTATATCTGACCCATAGCTTGCTTAGCTACATACACATTATACATACTCTATATATATATATATATATATATATATATATATATATATATATATATGTATATATATCAGCGTATTAGTACTCAAACCCCGCCACCGCCCCCCCCCCCCCCCCCCCCCCCCCCCCCCACTCACCCCCCCCCCCCCCCCCCCCCCCCCCCACCCCCCCCCCCCCCCACTCTCTCTCTCTCTCTCTCTCTCTCTCTCTCTCTCAAAACACGCAATCGCCAATATTATAAGTTCGCAAAAAATTTTCGGGACCTCTGCTGAAGAAGAACTACCAACATGACGAAATATAAAAGAATAAAAAAAAAAGAAGAAGAAGAAATAACATAAAAGAATTTCTCTCGTACTCTACAGAATACTTGAAGAGCTAATGCACCTTAGTGGAGGGACTTCCGTCCGCATTATCTTGTCTTGAATGGTTATTATTTACGAGTCAGAGATAATAGCAATGTCACGGATGGAGAGAGAGAGAGAGAGAGAGAGAGAGAGAGAGAGAGAGAGAGAGAGAGAGAGAGAGAGAGAGAGAGAGGAACTGATGTGCGTAGAAAAATGGCATTTTTTATGAAATATATGTTCCCCCGCATATTCGTGTGAGAATCACTCTCATATATATATATATATATATATATATATATATATATATATATATATATATAGATATATATATATATATATATGAGAGAGAGAGAGAGAGAGAGAGAGAGAGAGAGTAGAGAGAGAGAGAGAGTGTGTATGCAGGTGTCTTTGTATAACTATACATGTATATGCACATGTACCTACATAAGCATATATATATTTACCTTCTCGTACAAAAAAATACATGTTTACAACAAAGAAGAACAAAATGCGCAAGTAAACAAAAAGTGGGTCAGGTCAGTTGAGTCCGGGGCGCGTCCGGAACTCATCTGGAAAAGCTAAGTTAGCCTGAGAGAGAGAGAGAGAGAGAGAGAGAGAGAGAGAGAGAGAGAGAGAGAGAGAATGTCTATAAAACGGACTTTGATGCCACGGGAAAACTTGTGTTCATCTTTGTCTTGTGACACAAACAACTAGTTCTTCATTTTAGCTTTCTGACGAAAGTGACTGTCTTAATTTTAGGGGGAATTCCTTTGGCTATAGAATTCCACAAGGAGATGAATGAGAAATACGTTTGTCAAGGTAATTTACTGTTGTTGTTAATTTTAAGATTGTTTGTTTGTTTGTATGGCGTTTTTACGTTGCATGGAACAGGTGCTTATTCAGCAACAGGACCGAAGGCTTTACGTGACTTACGAACCATGTCGAGAGTTAAGTTCTATCACCAGAAATACACATCTCTGACCCCTCAATGGAATGCCCGAGAATCGAACTCGCAGCCACCCAGTTGGGAGGCAAAGACCATATCAACCACGGCACTGAGGCGCTTATTTAAGATTGTCATCTCATCGAAATGGGAGCGAATCATGTCGGCCCCAAATCATTTCGACCACTACGTAAGGTTAGGTCAGGTTAAGCTGTTCTAGGTTAAACCAGGGACGAACTGTCTTACTATAAAGGACCTACATCTTCTGACTGCCAATTTAGGACACTTCTGTCCTTTCAACGACTAAGTTTTGAATCCTTCAAATGAAGGAACTATCTCCACCCCCCCCCCCCCCTACCATACTGGGTTAAGCCCTAACCCTCACACCTCTCCTTTGTCCTGACTCCTTCGGGTCTCGACAAGATTAGGAAGTTAGGACTTCCTTAATCGGACTTTGGAAGAGGACAAAGTTTCTCACTACGTCACCCACTATTTTGTTTTGGCACTGCCTGCGCTGCTCCCACTGCTGATAAGCCGAGATAGATTGTTCTGACTTAATCTGCCTTTTCCTGCAGAAGTTCTGAATCTCTTCCCTTAAGTAATTACGGTTTTAAATTTAGAGCGAGGGTGTATAAAATGAGTAGCAGCATCCTGAGAGCCACTTTGATCATTATTATTATTATCATTATTATTAGTAGCAAACATATGTATACAGAAATTATGTATAAAAATTCGTAAAGTAACTAAGTCTATGGGCGTAAACAGCCTTGTTTCACGGGTGGGGGGGGAGGGGAAGTAGGATGAAACCCCATTATAAACCATCTTAGGGGTCCCCACTATAACCCTGTCAAATTTCATGCCCATCGGACCAGCCGGTTGGCCGTGATTGAATGACAGACATTACGCCCATTATAGTAAGATTATTATTATTATTGTTGTTGTTGTTCAGAAGGCGAATCATATCCATATGGAACCATATGAATATGTTGATGTCGTATACATTAGCCTCACATCAGGTGTTAATTTAGAAAAAATGAATAAAATAACAAATATTCTTTGAAGTTTCCTGAACACGTATTTAACAGATCCTTATAAAAAAATTACTCAATTAGATAAGAAACTCTGTATTACAGATAAAAAAAAATGTATTCACTAAAATTGAAGGAAATAGAATTCTGATTTTTATCAGCAGATCCCGGAATAAAATAATTATCCTTTAAAACTGAAAAGAAAATAACATATTCTTGAAGGTTGCCGGAATAAATATTCTAAACTCTCCAGGAAATCCAGTGAATGAAGGTGGCAATTGCTTACTGATCGAAAACATAAAAGAAATATACTTCTGAAAAGCGCAAGAAGTTCTCTAGATTTTTACAAATACGAAATCCATGAAAAAAAAAAAATCTCTTGATTTTCACAAATACGAAATCCATGAAAAAAAATTCTCTTGATTTTCACAAATACGAAATCCACGAAAAAAAAAAAATCTAATGATTTTCAGAAATACGAAATCCATGAAAAAAAAATAATTCTCTTGATTTTCACAAATACGAAATCCATGAAAAAAAATTCTCTTAATTTTCACAAATACGAAATCCATGAAAAAAAATTCTCTTGATTTTCACAAATACGAAATCCATGAAAAAAAAATTCTCTTGATTTTCACAAATACGAAATCCATGAAAAAAAAATCTCTTGATTTTCAGAAATACGAAATCCATGAAAAAAAAAAAAAAAAAAAAAAAAAAACACGTCAAGGGCTGGAAAATCCTCTGAATTTTACTCAGAAATTCGCTGAATCAGATAATAAGTATTCTATGAAGTAAAATTCCTCTAATTTTGCTTGACCTCGCCAATACACACACCCGCCCCCCTCAACAACCTTCCCGCCCCGCTCAATCCAAAAAATCTGCTGAATATAATGCCACTTAAAGAAAAATGCAAAATAAAAGTTATAATAGCTTATTGATGAAAAGGAAAAACTGATAATCTTGACAGTTTCTAATTTCCAAAATAAGATAGCCATAGAGGAAAATAAATATCCATTACGGTCAAAGGCTGTAAATATCCTCTGAATCTTACTCTCAGAAACTCACTGAATCAGATACAAAGTATCCTCTGAAGTTTTACTCATGATTTTGCTCGCCCCCCCCCCCCCCCCCTCCCCCCCCCGCCCCCCCCCCCCCCCCCCCAACAAAAATCTGCTGAATAGTAAGCCACTTTGGGAAAACGCAAAACTAAGCGAAAGCGCTTATCAACCAGTTTTTCCCTCGAGAATCTGTATTCCAACCCACGACCTATGACGCTCATTATTTAATTTTGAAAAAAAAAAAAAAAATTAAAAAACCAACATCTTAATTAAAAGGATAAAGATTCTCCCCAGATACGTCGCGACACCTCTCTGTTCGTGATGTGGCGTCGCTGCTTCTAACGAATTCATTAATTAAATTTTCTTCGGAGGCAGCAGGCCTTTGCGCCGCAGGGCAGTGGGTTATTATTATAATAGTAAAGGAACGGGCAAAAATGCCGTATGCAAAGGATGTGTGGGGATTCAGTCCTGCCACGAAACGTCGGCTTACCATAAACAGATTTCTGGTATGTGGTGAGATTTATATTACAACACACAAACTATATATAATATATATATATATATATATATATATATATATATATATACATGCATATATATAGTATATATGTATATTTATAAATGTCCTTTTAATTATCCAATGAACAATACATACCATAACTTAACTTAGGAATTCACAAAGTTTACCATAATTTAGGAACTATTTGAACCCATAACTAGGTAATCTCGTATACCAACTTTTGAGAAGTGTCCCTAGAGCATGTATATATATATATATATATATATATATATATATATATATATATATATTATATATATAATTTTTACAAATGTCAATCATATATGAAAATTGGGGGGGGGTTTTGTTAAAAGAATTCAACTACACCCAAGTCCCTCCTGATTAACGTACAGCTGAATATGTTCGTTTTTTGTTCGACGTATGGGTACCGTTCTCTGTACAGTAAAACATGGGTGTACTTATGTGTTCCTAGTTAGTCCTTTCAGTTAGTGAAAAAACAAATCATTGCTTAGTAACTTACATTTTGTGATCTTCAGATTATTTCAAGTTTCCATTCCCTTCACCAAGAAAACCCATATTCAAATCCATATGAGGATCAGATCTGTGCCGCGTGCACCTTGCAAAGTCCTTCTAATAATAATAGAAAAGAATTACAATTGCAGTGCACTGCCGCGGACTTTACCTCGGCAACTACCGGTTTACGCGCAAAATCGAGCGCTGTGATTAGTACTAGCCCGTCAGGATGACGTAAAAATATAAACAAAAGACGGTTAATGTCATAAGCATGAACAAAAGACGGTATCATAAACATAAACAAAAGACGGTATTATAAACTAACAAAAATTACATACAGATTCATGATCTAAAGACGGCAAACGTTTTGGTCGGCGACTGTAGGGAAGCAGGCCGCGGTAATAGCCTGCAATTTTACCGAACATAATAACTGCCGCCTTCCAATCACTGTAAGAAGTCTTTTCAATCTATTTTGTGCTTTCGAGATCAATCATGAATTCAAATTTGATCGAAGCAACGGTTAAACGTTCATAATCTCTGGTTAGTCCACGATCTTTGTCATCCCATTCTATTACGCGTTTTCTTCGGGCATGGGGTTACATAAGGCACATTAGCTTAGTTGACTCTTCTCCATCAGCCTTTGTATTAAAAACTAGTGTACAGATAGCGCATTTTACGCAGTTAATAAATTCAAGAGCCCAGGCTCAATTTCTATTCAAATGTGACGCTCAAAGGGCCTTGCACTTCGTAAAACTTAACTTTTCTCAAATCTCACCTGTGAACAATTTACTAAAGGTTCAACCGGAGCTTTAGTCTAGTCCAAACCAACAACGGATACATGCAGCAACAAAAAAAAGCGTCATCTGTAGTGCTTCACTCGATGGAGATACGTTTAAGATTAGTCAGTGGTTTGGCAAAATTGAGAACGGGCCACTGCCAGGCCTATCATGGGTGCCGTGTGAGCTTGTCATTTATCAAGCCACTTTCCAAAGGCTGCAGTACCGGCGAGAGCCCTTAACACTGATCCTGTCCCTTGTCACCTGAAAACACAGATCAATGCTAATTTGAAGAGTTCAACATATGAGAATAGACTAAGTACCTGAAAACACAGATCGATGCTAATTTGAAAAGTTCAGTATATGTGAATAGACTAATTATATATTCAACGGTATTACAAGCACGTAGGTCTAAGGCATAAGGTTTTTCAAACCCATACGCCGTCACATGATACTTCCGTTAACATACACACATATGGTCTAATATTAAATGAACGCACATACTTACGCACGACAATTTTAAAATAGGTAATATTGCATTCATAGCGTTAAGGTCTTGAGGAAAATCAGTAAGGGCACTTACAATAGAAATGAGAAGTACTATAAAAAATAGTTACATTTGTCCGCATATCTTAAGACGGGGCCAACCATTAACTGATCACTAGGCCTATAATATAATTTTAGGGCAGGGTGTGAGATACGATGTCACATACGACTCCGTATTTTGTATGACAAATAAAATACCATAAACTTAGTCAAGCAATCATTCTACACCAAGAAAAATAAAAGAAAATGGCCAAATGTTTAGAGACCATTTACTTGAGTTTGATGGCCTGCCTCCTGCACCACAATTAAATGGCATTATCTCCGTTAGGACACTAACGTTTTCACTCATTGGTACATCACAAGTAAACATATTCCCAGAAGGACAAAATAAAAAGAACACAAACAACCTAAGGCTCGCACGCCGGGGACATTGCACAATTCACCTCCGGAAAAGTGCGGGACAGCTAACGAACAAGGAGTGTATTCCTCCGCCGCGAACTGTAATGAAGGGTTCCATGGAACAGAATACCCACAAAAATATCTAGAAAATCGGAAACGCAATTAATAATATGACAAATAAATAAAGGCACTTAACTATAAGATACATACTGTAAAAAAAAAATAAGAGCAACAACAGCCAGGTATTACGGATCCGCTTAATTAAATTTCTGACAGCCGGCATTGTAAGTACTAATCGGACAATTTTTCAAGATTATCACAATAGAACAAACTGAGTACTGATGTCGAAGCGCAAGGTACGCCCAAGGAGGTTCATCAATAATAACTATAGATGTTATCTGTGTACTAATTGTCGCTTTATGACACCACCTCGGTAATTTGAGAATAGCGATAACTTTCAAAGCTAACAGCACGCACTACTTTTTGTAGCGGAGGTAATGGATGCGCCCATGGAAAGTCTCGCTCGAAATAATAAAACCTAATTACCGTTATGGGGTAAAAGGAAAGCACAGTTTCAAGCAATACGTATGCATATAGCGATATGTATGCATTCGCTCAACAAATAGGAAAACGTGTTAAAAGCGCTGCGTCGTTATCAACAAATGTATGTAATATCACCTCTCTGTGCTGTTCAATATTCCTTTCAAAAGAAGAGTGGAAAAACTATTGGCAAATGGAAAAGCGAACGCCGTTGTATCTCTTGTCGCAAAACGCTGTAAAGAACGAGGACTTTTTACTACGATTGAAATGTTATTCCTCTCTCTCTCTCTCTCTCTCTCTCTCTCTCTCTCTCTATATATATATATATATATATATATATATATATATATATACTAGTATATATATATATATATTTCGTGATGAAGTTATTCATATATGGTAGGTGAGAATACTACAATGACATACTACTTACATATATATATATATATATATATATATATATATATATATATATATATATATATATATATATTAACAACGTGGTGTACTGGTGTCATTGGTAGTATTCTCACCTACCATATATGAAATAACTTCATCACGAAATATATATATATATATATATATATATATATATATATATATATATATATACATATATATATATATATAAAAGGTATAAGCCACGAAGGAAAAATAAGGACGTTGAGTCGAAAGATCTTCCAGAAACTCCGTTGTTTATTTTTCCTTCGTGGCTTATACCTTTATTTATGGATTTAATCACGTTCCAAACTTTCGTGATTCAGTTTATACATACTATATATATATATTGAGAGAGAGAGAGAGAGAGAGAGAGAGAGAGAGAGAGAGAGAGAGATTTAAATTTCCCATTGCTAGTTGTAGACTTCTCGGACACACATATCAAACATTTTTAATCTCTCAGAAATCTGAAAAGCAAAATAAAAAAAAAAAATACCCCAAAAATGCATCTTATCAAGATTTACCTCATATACGTATGATGCTCTTTTTCCAAGTTAAATGAGCTGCCTTACCAAAATTTCGTATTTGGCAACTTCAAGATTAAAAATATATAGCGACTTAATTTCAAATAATATATATATTTTTCAAAAACCCACGTCCCCGCTGAACGGTTATTGCCTAGAGTGCCTCGCGCGTCTCACTGTAAGCTGTATACTAGAACTCCTTTCTAGTTCTTACTATCATTTTATCCTTTCCTCTGGCTTTCTTTCCGTCTAGCCGTCCAACTCCTTTAACTTGACTCCCTTCCGTCGTCACCCCTCATTTGAAATCATATCTCTCGGCCACTCCTCTGAGGATTCGCCTATGGGACTCCCCAGTCATGATAATAATCTACTTAGCGATAATAACACTGACAGTATAATTACGCTGATTATCCCGCTTCTCGCTCCCGGAATTGTATTAATTTGGGTCAATGGCCTCACCAGGAGACGGGAGATTAATGCAGCAGAGAGGGATAGTCGAGGGAGGGCGGAGCGCGTGTGGTGGGGGTGGGGGGGGGTGACTGGGGTTTTGGGGGGGTGTGACTGGGGGGGAGCCGGGCTATGGGAATGGGAATAGACTTCATTTGAAATGAAAATGGAGACACCAAATAGCTATATATGGCGACCTTACCTGGTTTTGGGGTCATTGCTTACAAAAACATAATATGCATTCAACTTTTACATTAAAAAAAATGAAAAACAAATTTTTTTAAAATAAAATAATAAAAAAACTAGTTTGACAAGTCCCGTTATAAGGTAGTGCTTTCACTGTACCTCACGAGATGCACTGTAGTCATTACTAAAGGGTAGTACTTGAAGCGTTCCATCGGCCCTACCTGAACCCGCTTTTCACCCTTTACTTTACCTCCACTTCCTTTCTTCCATCCCGGCGCTGTCCACATGAGGTTTTTTTTTTTTTTTTTTTTTTTTTTCTTTTTTTTTTACTATTACTTCCCTTTTTTTTTTTTTTATTTTTTTCTTGATTGCCTTCATCCTGCGCCTGTCAGCCTGGAACTCCAACTCTCCTTCTCCGCTGCCTCAACAGTGCCCCAATGCTTTCATAAATCAATCAAACCTAACAACCGGGTTTAAGCAGGTCTTCCCAAAACACCTTCATTTTCCCGATCATTTCCAGCATCTCATTCTAGCATAATTCATCTGTCAATTCTTCATAGTAATCAGTGCCCTTAGGTAACTTAACCTCATCTCTTCCAGGATTACACGATTACGATGTACCTCAACCAGTACTGGAAGGACGAGAGACTGGCATTCAGTTCCGGGAACGAGTGCTTGACGCTTCCAGGCGACTTCGCGGAGAAGATCTGGGTTCCAGATACTTTCTTTGCCAATGACAAAAGCAGGTAAGGTTGCAATGTGCAAGCGTCGCGCTTGACTCGAGGTGCCGTCGGGATTAAACGGGAAAATGCATTCCTGGAAATTAAAGCAGTAAGTACTGGAAGGTCAAAATCAGTGTGCATATCGTGATTCCTTTTTTTTAATTAATGATGAATTCTGGTAACGACGAAAATAAGCGCAGCTAACCACAGCAACAGGGTGAGAAGTCATGCATATGCGATTCTGTCTTGCCAATGCGTAGCTATAGTAGATTCACATCAACCGTGCATCTGATGTCTAGGCCAGTCCCTTACGACGCTCCTGATTGGCTGCTGATAAGCCAGTCACAGGGCTGGAAACTGTCTCTCGAGAGAGGTCACTTGGGTAGGATCTAAGTTCCACCTCTCCTGAGGGATACGTCTTTCAAAAGTATCCCTCAGGATAGGTGGAACATACACATCCTGCCTATTTGACCTCTCGAGAGAGACTGAGAGTTTCCAGCCCTGTGATTGGCTTATTAACAGCCAATCAGGAGCGTCGTAATGGACTGGCCTAGACATCAAATGCACGGTTGATGTGAATCTACTATGGTAGGTAAAACTGCATAATTGTCACTTAGTGAATAATCTTTTTTGCACTTAACAGTGACATCTAGATACGCTTGGAAAGGTTGTTCCAAGTCTCAAGTAGATGTCCATCTGAATAACAAAGAAACAAAACAAAAAAACCTGTGATTCTCGGGTCACTGAGAGGTCACATCAACGAAAATATCCGGAAAAAAGATGCAATACTACTTTAAAGCAATACGGACCATTCTCTTTGTTTCTCGACTTGCTCTACTATTTTTGTAACTGGCGCTTCATCCCAACAAAACTAATCTACAAAAAAATTACACATTTTAAGGTCATCCCCTCCCAGGGAGAGAGAGAGAGAGAGAGAGAGAGATCCACTATCAATTGAAGCAGAAGACTGAAAGCACTGTCACGAAACAAGACAACAATACTTACGAGAGAGAGAGAGAGAGAGAGAGAGAGAGAGAGAGAGAGAGAGAGAGAGAGAGAGAGAACTATCAGTTGATAACCCTGCATTATAATGAAGCCGAAGATAGAAAGCATAATGCCATAACAAAAGAACTATGTACTACAATGAAGCAGTAGACTGAACGTCCGATGTCATACCGCAGGAACCCGAGAGAGAGAGAGAGAGAGAGAGAGAGAGAAAGCTTCATTCTCGATGAAGCATCTACTTACAATTCCGGTTCCTCCCAGTGGTGTTGGACCTGAGTTTTCGTAACATGCGTCGCGCCAAGTCAATCGTCGTTTTGCAAAATTCACAGCATAGCTGATCGTCTTATTTCCATTTATATTGCAAGCCGAGAGGCTCAGCTCGCCAACAACCACCGCTACGGTGGAGGGTGGTGTTGAACAATACCTGCTTTTGTTGAAAACAGATTGGTGTTCTTACCTGTAATAGTTGGAAATAGACTATCATTGTACTCAGGTCATCCACAGAAATTTCAAAAGGTTCGTATTTTGTTTCTCCTAGAGTCCTGCGGTTTTTTTTTCTTTTCTTTTACATACGATCTTGTTTCTAATCATCTATATATCATGTTGTCACAGCGGTTTTAAGTTTAATAGTTTTATTCTTCATACATTCATTTATGTGTCGTCTTGTAAATTTCTTGTGATGAGAGATGAAATGCCCATTGTCTTGGAAATTGCAGTCATTAATAATAACTGATACCCAGCAGCTGCAAGGGATTACGTGGGCGAGTGTGACCTTCTGGACTCTGCTTACCCAACAAAGAGCTCGCATTTCTGGCCATTTCAGAGCGCTAGTCCAAAGGATTCATCCTCGAACAATATTTGAAAACTGGCGAAGAGCGAAGTTAGAGAAGCTGGACAGCTAGTTGAGGCGAGGCCAAAGTGAGTGGTTGAAAAGCTTAAAAGCCAGAGAGCAATGCAACCGGGGTGCCGAAGGGACGATGCAGAGAAGTTCAGTAAGATAGCCGCTCAAGTTGTACCCTAACGGATATAACAGACTGCTCCTTTACTTATCTATGTTACTTTTCTTGGTCGTGAGATGATCTACTTATATAACATGAAGTCTTTCACAGCTTTTTACTTGAACAAAAAAGGTTTATTTGATCATTAAAAATTTGTGGATCTTTAAATTGAACCTATGTCATGTCAGTAAGTTCTTTTGCAGTTTTTTTCCTTAATTCTCATAAAAATAATGTCTTATTTATTAACGTAGCTGTATTGGCCATTCATCTTACGATGATTTCATTTATGTTTTCAGGAAGCATTCCTCTCTCTCTCTCTCTCTCTCTCTCTCTCTCTCTCTCTCTCTCATGATTTTTTCTAATCTTATGAAAATATATTCCCATGTATTAAGAAAACTCTATTGGTCATCAGTTTACAGGATTCAACTCTTTTAGAATTATTCTCTCTCTCTCTCTCTCTCTCTCTCTCTCTCTCTCTCTCTCTCTCTCTCTCTCTCTCTCTCTCTTTTATGACAATATACACCTTATAAATTAACAAAACCATTGGTCATAAATTTTTTCGAGAATCTCCTGTTTCTTTAAAAGCATTCTCTCTCTCTCTCTCTCTCTCTCTCTCTCTCTCTCTCTCTCTCTCTCTCATGAAAATTCTTATAAAAATAAATTTAAAAAAAACTTGCAACTAGCTCAGAAATTCACCCTCGTCTTTTCATAAGCAAAATTATCTTCTCTCTAAAAAAAACTCTGCTCATCTCTCTCTCTCTCTCGCCTCCATGAAATTCTTATGTTAAATTTATAAAACTTGCCACAGCGTTTTTCCAGGAATTTCACCCGTCTTTCAGAATCATTCTCTCTCTCTCTCTCTCTCTCTCTCTCTCTCCTCTCTCTCTCTCCTCTCTCTCTCTAATGAAAATTCTTATAAAAATAAATTAACAAACCTTGCCAACATCTTTCCTAGGATTTCACCCGTTCTTTCAGAAGCATTATCTCTCTCTCTCTCTCTCTCTCTCTCTCTCTCTCTCTCTCTCTCTCTCTCTCACACACCACACATGAGGCTTAGCGGCATCTCCTCCTTTTTCGGTCCGTGAAAGCACCACCAAATTAGAGTGGATGAAAAAGGCGCCTTAGTCAACAGGATCAACTCCCAAGGAGGAGAGGTGCATTCAGCATCCGGCTCCCTTGTCAATCAATATCCTCCTGCTGGTGGAATAAGGAAAAATAAAAAAACAAAACAAAAAAAAATAAAAAAAATATGCTTCCATGCATCCTCGGCCGAAGTCGGGAATCTCGGTCGCCCAAGAAACCGAATCATTATAGCGGCTACGAATAATTGATGATGATAATGATGATGGAAGTAGAGAATAATTTTCGAGTTGATTTTCTTTTTAAGCCAGTGATGATGATGGAAATGATGAACCCGTTGGTTGATGGTGATTAAGGGAAAGTTTTCCATTCATTGTTTTTTGTAAGCCAGTGATGATAATGATGATGGTGATTTAGATGATAGTGATAATAGGACAAATCCTCCGGTTCATTATTCTTTTTATTTAAAGCCAGCGATGATAATGAAGATAAGGGTGTAATGATAATGATGATGTCGTTGGATGATGATGGTGTGATAATGGTACGGAAGTTTTTCCAGTTCATTTTTTTCATGCCAGCGATGATAATGAAGATGATGGTGACTATACGGCTGCTATGTGATGATGATGATAATGCTAGATGACTGTAGTTACGTTTTGTTTTATTTCAAGCCAGTGATGATAATGAAGATGATGGGGATTTTATGGGTGCCATGATAATGATGGCGGGGAAAATGTTCCACTTGGTTTTTTTTTATTTATTTATTTATTTATTGTTTCTCTTTGTCTGTCAGCATTATAAACTTGTATTTAATCAACGAAAACAGGTCTGGTTTTAGTGGATTAAATCGTGAGCACTGTATTCTGGATTGTTTGTTTGTATGGTGTTTTCACGTTGCATGGAACCAGCGGTTATTCAGCAACGGGACCAACGGCTTTACGTGACTTCCGAACCACGTCGAGAGTGAACTTCTATCACCAGAAATGCGCATCTCTGACCCCTCAATGTAATGCCCGAGAATCGAATTCGCGGCCACCTAGGTGGCAGGTAAAAACCGTACCAACCACGCCACTGAGGCGCTACTTTATTCTGGAAAACCGTTATATTATTGTTATTATTATTATTATTATTATTATTATTATTATTATTATTATTTCTCTCATCTATGCCCATAACATCATCATCGTTACACATGCAGTATATAGTTCAACCTACACATATAAACACACTTCATAAAAAACTTAACAGTGTACAGGAGGTTTAGGTGTTGAAACAACGTCCATAATATACATTTCCAAACAACCAAGCGATTATCAAAACGTAAAACAAAGTCTTGCAACAAACCTGAACAATATGGTGCAAACGATAATCCGGCAGAGCGAAGTCCCGCAGTCAGCAGAGTAATGAGAGTGTGCAACCAATAATTTCTCTGAAAAGAAAAAAAAACTTGTAAGAAACGTTGAAGAAAATGTTTTTGGAACAATTTTTAGAGAAAAGGTGAAACAATCATTTCGCTCGTTCCGTTTTTCATGTGACGTCAAATCACCGTTGATCAAAAGTTTACTAACATTGCAAGGTTATCAAGATGGTCCTAGAAACTTAAGGAATTCAATTGACAGCAGAATGTTACTTTCTTTTAGGACAATTTATTTTATATATAAAAAACATGTCAGCCCAATTTCTTAAATCAATCAATGGGATTACCTCACGACGACTTTCTTTTATGTATAATATCCTGACGTGTAATATGTACGATTTAAGAAGTCTTTTTCAGTCTTTGGGTGTCATCTATAATACCCTTTCTTCCTTTTATGGTTTCCATAGCTTTCTCGTCGCTCTTGGGGACACATGAAGTATAACTGTTCATTTTCTGTTTGTTCCTCAAATACCAGACTTTAGTAAAAGAATACCTTAATTTATTCACTGATTAAAGAATACTAAAAAGCACATCGCAATCTCTCGCTCTCATCCTCAAGATGAACCATTGCATAATGATCGAACAATTAAAATGTCATCTTCCTTTCTCTCTTTCTCTCTCATGAACGATAATGAAAATCTGATTCATTACATACTGCACGACGTATCAAAAGCAATCTCTCTCTCTCTCTCTCTCTCTCTCTCTCTCTCTCTCTCTGTTTCCGGGTCACAGGCTAGAATCCACCTCCAAACCCTTCCCCCCGACCTCATCATCTCTCCACCCCGTGACCTATCTTGCCTGAACCCCCCCTTCCCCTCCTCTTTCCCCCTACCCCCACACCAAACAGCCAAGCAACCCCCCCGCCCCCTTTAGCCCCTTCCCCCGGTCTGACACCGTTCCTCATCCTCTCCTTCTCCGGTTGTCATAGAAACGTATCTCGGTCTTTATTACTCCTTCTTGTGCAGCCATGAATTACTTGTTGCCTCTCAGACCCGTGGATTAAACGGAGCTTCCTTTTTTGCATATATTTGCTACGCTTGATTTTAGAAATGAGGATTGACGGCTTTATGTAATAGATAATATATATATATAAGATATATATATGTGTATATCATATATATATATAAATGAAAAAGCACCAGTAACTACCTAGCGCTTTACGTGTATACCTGATGCACCTCATCAGGGTACAATACATAAGGAGGGGGGAAGTTTCTGCACATAGGGTTCATGTGCGATTCAGCAGCAGTTGATGTACATCTGAGACGGTGACTGGTAAGTTTTCCTTCCTTTGAAGCTAGCAAGTATACGTGAGTCAGTACACACACACCCATTATATATATTATGTATATATATATATATATTTATATATTATATATATTTAATGATATACATATATATAAGTATATATATATATATATATATATATATATATAATATATCTATATATATGATATATAGTCATAATCACATTTCCGTTAGATTCATATACATATATAGTAGGTAAACGCTCACCTGACGTTCCGGGTTTGAAAGGATCCCATAGGTCGCGCCCTGGTCCAGGCAAATCTATATGGGAGAAAAAAATCCCCTTCGGTTAACATACATAAAAATATATAATCCGAGGTAGAGTGATTAAAGCTATTAAAAAGGACATTGTAGCTCGATATACTATATATATATATATATATAATATATATATAGATATATATATATATATATATATATATAATCTATATATATATATATAATATATATACGCTGAACATTTTCGAACGTTCCAGTCGATCACGCTTTGCATCTACTGACCTACGATGATCATGATTTATACCCCGGCAGACCGTCCACTGTGATGGTTCCGTTCGTTCGTTTGTTTGTTTGTATGGTGTTTTTACGTTGCATGGAACCAGTGGTTATTCAGCAACGGGACCCACGGCTTTACGGGACTTCCGAACCACGTCGAGAGTGATGAACTTCTATCACCAAAAATACACATCTTTCACTCCTCAGTGAAATGGCCGAGAATCGAACTGGCGGCCACCGAGGTGACACGCCAACACCATACATACCACGCCACTACTGAGGCGCTTTGGTTTGGTTCGTACCCAAGATGGAGAGCGATGACAAAACGCAGACCGACCGACGATGCCATGAGATTAAAAAAAAGAAAATCGTTCAATAAACCCGAAGGAGCTTGTCATCCCTCGCTATGAAGCAAATCTTGACCGACTGACTGATCCCAGCTTGAACGAAAATTATGAGAGAAAATGCTTTCGAGAGCAAAGAATGAAAAGAAATTTTGAAATGTCTTCCCGTAAAAACAAAAGAAATAATATTTTTTTTCTTAAGGGGATGATCAATGTAATGTGTTCCCGTTTGAAAGAGATCTATTTTGCTTTTCACCGTTTGAAGGGGAAATGTCACTGGCCGTTTCTGACTTTTCATTGTTCGCCGTTTTAAAGACAATCACTGTTCGATATGTGAATGACGTCACAATCTCTATCCCTTGTTCGCAAGCGGCAGGTCTCTGCATGGTCGATGTTTGACAGACGTGAAAATGATAAGTTTCACTATTGTACCGTTCGTCATTTGATTGACAGTCCTTTGTCGATGCTTGTAAGCATTTCCACTATCTTTCTGCGTGTTTCACTGTTCGTCGTTGGAGAGACCATCATTGTTCGATGTTTGGAAGCTCCGTTTCTCCGTCTGCGTTAGAATGTGACACGTTTCACTGTTCGTCATTTGGGAGACTATTACACTTCGATGTTCGAAAGCGTTTTCACCACACGTGATTTCAGAGACGTTACTGGTTCGATGTCTGAAAGACATATTGCAGCATCTGCCGTCTGAAAGAGACATGTGACCTGTTCCCGCCGTTTGAAAAGGAACATTTTGCTCATTTTATTTTGAACTGCTGTTTACCGTTCGCCTTTTGAAAGGGAAACCTGGAACATGATTCGTCGTGTCAAAGAAAGAGAGTGAGTGGGAGGCAATTCATTTTCTAAAAAAAAGAAAAAGAAAGGCGAACAGCACTGCAATTTAAAACGAAAACAGAACAAAACAAGAGAAATTTCATTTGCCGGTTCTCGAGTCGAGCGACGTTGTATTGCAACACAAATGCCATCCAAAGTAATTATTGTTTTCATATCATGAGGACCCTCTGTCGGGTTAAAAGGAAGGGTAATGATCTATTATTATCACTGCTGGCTGAACTGAAACCATGTGTGTGTGTGTGTGTGTGTGTGTGTCGTGGGCTGGGGGCGGGGTTTTATTTGTTTGTTTTGTATGGTGTTTTTACGTTGCATGGAACCAGGGGGGTTATTCAGCAACGGGACCAACGGCTTTACGTGACTTCCGAAACACGTCGAGAGTGAACTTCTATCACCAGAAATACGCATCTCTTACCCCTCTATGGAATGCCCGAGAATCGGACTCGCGGCTAACACCGTACCGACCACACCACTGAGGTGCTCTATATATATATATATATATATATATATATAATATTATATTTATATATATATATATTATCTATTATATAATATATAGAAAGTATAAGCCACGAAGGAAAAATAAACAACGGTGTTTCTGCAAGATCTTTCGACTGAACGTCCTTTACTCAGCAGACAAACTGACCTACATGAGAAATTGAGGTACAGCAAAGGTCGTATAACTGACAGATAGGGATAATAAGGAGATTAGTACCTAGAATCCGACACACCTGTAGAAGGAGTAACCTTTCCAAACAAGCATAAACATGGGTACAATTTAAGAACAAAAAGATTAAGTACAACTGTTCGGACACATGGACAAGACAATTAAAGGATTATACAGGGCGGCAGCTGGCCAAATTCAGATCTTTGGTAAACAAAAACTTATTCACAAAACATATTAAACATACATATACAAAGAAAATATCTCTAAGGCAACTAATTTGTATTTAAGTCTGTAATTGTATCTTTGAGGTCATTCTTAAACGTGTTACAAATACAAGGGTCTAAATGAAACAGGCCACGACTAATATTAAAATTACAGTGGGAAGTAAGTTGTATTATGGCAGATTCTAAAAGATTTTGTAATAAGACATCTTTTGATCTTGCAATTACTGAACTACCAATCCAATTTATCCGGTAGTTGTTTTCACTTAAATGGATGAATATTGCATTAGATGTTTGCCCAGTTTTGACAGAATATTTATGCTGTTTTAATCTTACTTCTAAACCCTTGCTTGACTGTCCGAGATAAAAAGAGGGGCAGTCCATACATGGAATTTTATATATTATGTTGTTGCTTTCCCTGGGGCCATTTGTTATGAACATTCCTTTCAGTGTGTTATTATATGAAAAAACAAAGTTGACCTTAAAGGCTTTTAACAATGATCTAATGGTTTCAAATCCGTTAAAATAAGGCAAACTAAGAACGTTCTTAGCATTTTCTTTCTCTGTGTTACATTATAAAACTTTTAGTGGGCTTTATTATTACAAATATCTAGTATATGTGAAGGATAATATAAATCTCTCCCTATTTTTCTTATGTATTCTATTTCTTTATCGAAATATTGGGGACAATGCTCGTAAAAATATAGAAGAAAAAATTGATACTTTGATGTTAAGATGGTGGCCTAAATAGAAATGCGCATAAGTTAAGTTGTTGGTTGGTTTCCTATAAATACTGAATTTACATTGAAATGGTTTTCTATGTATCAAAACATCTAAGAAAGGGAGGCAATTGTCTTTTTCCAATTCTAGAGTAAACTTAATCCATGGTACCTGGTTATTTAATTTAGAGAGTAAATCATTTACATCAATACCAGCAGGCAGAACAGCTAAAATATCATCAACATATCTATAAAACTTTACAGGAATATAAATGATACTAGTTAAGTAGCGTTTTTCAAAGAATTCCATGTACAAGTTTGAGAAGAGTGGTGATAAAGGTTGCCAATTGCCATGCCAAATATTTATTGATAAAATTCACCGTTGAATATAAACTTACAAACACAAATGCACAACCTAATGAGTGAAATAATGTGACTTACAGGTAGAGTAATTCATACTGATAATAGGCCGCATACGGTTATTTTCTTTGTGCGTTTTGACTAATCCGTACAGGTGAGGTAGCGAAGGAAATTTGACTGACAATTTGCCTAGTAGATCTGTTTTATCTTTAAGGATATTTTTCACTGTGCTATTAAAGATTTTATGACTTGATCAAAGGGATTTTTTTTTTAGTTTTTTATGTCACATCATCATCCAGTAGGGCTAGAATGCGTGATATGTAGTCAGCTTTATCGAAAATTATTATACTATTTGACTTATCAGCTTTTGTAATGTGGATAGTAATGTGCTTTTTAAGATCGGTCAAACTTTTCTTATAGCGAGCAGGGGCAGGGAAGTTACTTTCATGCTTAACATTGGCAGCTCCGTAAACAATACCTTTAATTATGTCAACATGATTTTGAGGCAGATCACAACATTTTTCAAATTTACTTAGGGATGACGCAATCATTAAAGCAGAAGGTCGCCTCGTTATAAAGAGAGATAAATCATGTCCAAGCGCACTTTCTTTATAACGAAGCGACCTTCTGCTTTAATGATTGCGTCATCCCTAAGTAAATTTGAAAATTATTGTGATCTTCCTCAAAATCATGTTGACATAATTAGATGTTTTGATACATAAAGAACCATTTCGATGTAAATTCAGTATTTATAGGAAACCAACCAACAACTTAACTTATGTGCATTTCTATTCAGGCCACCATCTTAACATCAAAATATCAATTTTTTTCTTCTATGTTTTTACAAGCATTGTGCATTGTCAGTCCCCAATATTTAGATCAAGAAATTGAATACATAAGAAAAATAAGGAGAGATTTATGTTATCCTTCAAATAATATATTAGATATTTGTTATAATAAAGCCCACTAAAAGTTTTATAATGTAAGTAACACGGGGAAAAAATTCTAAGAACATTCTCAGTTTGCCTTATTTTAACGGATTTGAAACCATTAAATCATTGTTAAAAGCCTTTAAGGTCAACCTTGTTTTTTCCTATAATAACACACTGAGAGGAATGTTAATAAAAAATGGCCCCAGGGAAAGCAACAACATAATATATAAAATTCCATGTATGGACTGCCCCTCTTTTTATCTCGGACAATCGAGCAAGGGCTTAGAAGTAAGATTAAATCAGCATAAATATTCTGTCAAAACTGGGCAAACATCTAATGCAATATTCATTCATTTAAGTGAAAACAACCACCGGATAAATTGGATTGGTAGTTCAGTAATTGCGAGATCAAAAGATGTCTTATCACGAAATCTTTTAGAATCTGACATAATACAACTTACTTCCCATTGTAATTTTAATATTAGTCGTGGCATGTTTCATTTAGACCCTTGTATTTGTAACATGTTTAAGAATGACCTCAAAGATATAATTACAGACTTAAATAAAAATTAGTTGCCTTGGAGATATTTTATTTGTATATGTATGTTTAATATGTTTTGTGAATAAGTTTTTGTTAACCAAAGATCTGAATTTGGTCAGCTGTCGCCCTGTATAATCCTTTAATTGTCTTGTCCCTGTGTCTGTGCAGTTGAACATAATCTTTTTGTTCTTAAATTGTACCCATGTTTATGCTTGTTTGGAAAGGTTACTCATCCTCCAGGTGTGTCGGATTCTAGGTACTAATCTCCTTATTATCCCTATCTGTCAGTTATACGACCTTTGCTGTACCCTCAATTTCTCATGTAGGTCAGTTTGACTGCTGAGTAAAGGACGTTCAGTCGAAAGATCTTGCAGAAAAACGTTTATTTATGGATTTATCACGTTCCAAACTTTCGTGATTTAGTTATGCAGTCCATAACCATTATTGAATATTCATGTACAATGGATATGAGGCGTTTTATTCCAATCTATAACTTCTCCCTGAAAACATTCGTGCAATAAAAATGTAATCACTCTCTCTGTCATTATAGATATATAGATTTTCAAGCTCCATCGGCATTCCTACCCAAATGCAAGTACAGGGTGTTCATAAAGTCCCAGTACCATTCTGGGTAATAAACACTTGTAATGGTACTGGGACTTTATGGACACCCTGTATATTACCCTCCTTCTCATACCCAACCTTCATGCAATCCATAATTACAATTCAATATCCACAGAAGTACCTCCTTGTCCCACTTCCATCCTTCCTGGCTTGCATTATGGAGCCTCACCCCGCTGCCGTCTGTCTGTCTGTCTGTCTGTCAGAGAGTCCTTGGAGACTCCTTCTCCACCTCCTCTTCCTCCTACGCCTCCTAGGGGAATCCTCAATCCCGCTAATCTCCACTAAGTTAACGCGGTGTGTAAACTTTTCCTTTCATCCGTTTCTGTTTAATGCTCCTGGCGTCTGTCGAAGGAAGTCTCAAGTTCGTGAAGATGGGGGACAAATGGTATTAATGTTAACAGGGTCAGTTCTGCCCTGGGCTGAGTGAGAGTAGGTCGTTGCCAAGGAGGGAAAGGAATGGAATGTTGGTGTTGTTGTTGCTGCTTTTATTATTATTATTATTATTATTATTATTATTATTATTATTATTATTATTATTATTGTTGTTGTTGTTGTTGTATGCTGGAAGTAAACCCTCTTTTAAACATGTTTGTTAAAAGTGATTGATGCCCTCAGCTGCATTAATTTTATAAAGGTTCTTCTCTATTTTTCTAATTATTGAGAAAACAATAATTAGAAAAATAGAGAACCTTTATAAAATTATTGCAGCTGAGGCAACAATCACTTATAATAAAACATATTATTATCATTATTATTATTTTATTATTATTATTATTATTATTATTATTATTATTATTATTATTATTATTATTATTGGATTAATTTAAAAAGTAAATCCACAATAGTATGTCTGTTTGACAAGGAGGACCATGCAGGTAATCGAAAGCTTTCTGCTTTATATTTTAAATACCAAAATCAAACAGAAATAACTATTGCGAATTTACTTTTCCATTTTATTGACTCGTGTGATTATGAGTTTTCTTTGAATTATTATTATTATTATTATTATTATTATTATTATTATTATTATTATTATTATTATCACTTTTGAGTTATCATGATGGAAATCAACTCGAGAGTTCTGGATTCGGTCCCCACGTGAGACGGGGATTGGATTACTAATATATACTAATCTTAATATTGTTCTTGTTGCTGTTATAATCGCGTTATCAACTCGTGAGTAACTTTACATGACATTATCATTATAAAGAGAATTGAAAACAATTTCGAAAATGGGACGTTGGACACGCTTTTGTGATTCCTTTATATTTCTTCTCTATGGAATCTTCAATTAAAGACACCACACACACACACACACACACACACCACACACATATATATATATATATATATATATATATATATATATATATATATATATATATATATATATATATATATATATATCCACATCGATGGATCGATCACTCGATGTCACAGATACGTATGAGCTCTGCCCCTGCCTCTCGACAACTTATACGAAAATTATTAATTCAGCAAGCAATTCATGCATTATGAAGTTCAGTGCATCCGACTTGCCCGTCAGCTGGGCGATGCATGCATTGCATAATTCATCGCGTATGACTTGCATACGTCTGCTTACGACAGGGAACCTGTCTCGTCATTCTCTTCACTGTTCGTTCGGTTCAAAAAAAAATTCAAAACTGGTAATTCAAAACGAACTTCTTTTCATGAAGAGTAGAGTCAAGATATTGACGTCTTGATCATATTATCAGCTTCAGTTCTTGTTATATGTTTCATAAATTTAATTGCTGAGTTTGGGTATATATTTAAGCTTTTAGTACCTTCGAATTACAAATACTTGAGTTCGACGGTGGTTTGTAAGGTTGGAATTGGTATCAACTTATACCTCACTTGTTGGCCGAGTCGACACCCTCACTGAAGTCCTGATTTCTCCTCTGTCCGCTGGTTCGAATCCACGAGAGGACGAAATTATTATCAACTAAAAACTTCCCCTTCGGTTAACATATATGAAAATATATTGATTCCGAGGTAGAGCGAACTGGACATTAAAGGACATTTGTAGCTTAATGCATATATATGAATCACGGTGATGTGACAATAATTCATATACATATACATTTACAATGTACTTGTAGATCACAATGGGGACACAAAACCTTAGGCAAAGTTCATACTTTTGTTAGATATAGGAGCAAGTATAAGTTTATGACTATGTGATATAGATAATTCATACACCATACGTATGTATATATGTATAACTGAATCACGAAAGTTTGGAACGTGATAAATCCATAAATAAAGGTATAAGCCACGAAGGAAAAATAAACAACGGAGTGTCTGCATTACTCAGTTTGTCTGCTGAGTAAAGGACGTTGCGTCGAAAGATCTTGCAGATATTCCGTTGTTTATTTTTCCTTCGTGGCTTATACCTTTATATATGTATATATGTAGGTTTATAGATGCATTGATGGACAGATAGATGAACAGACACCTAACATACTTACTTAGGATTCACCCTAAAATAACCGATGTCTCTCACCAAGGAAAGATTTCAGCCTTGGGTAGTCACCATTGCATTGTGATCTGTGAAAAACAGGCAGAATTAAAAGTGAAGAAGATAAGCAAACGTAGTCCAACATCTGCTCATGCACAGTGAAGAAAATGTATGAATTCGTGAATTGAAATACCATCAGGGGAAAGTTATCTAAATCAGATGGACAACAACGGGAACTAAAGACAAATTCGGTCTATAGATAACCTACACAAAAATGGAAGGATTTGTTCAGTAAAATCCCATTTTGATTCAATGGCCGTTTGCAAACAAAGAGCAATGCACATCTCTGAGGAATCTATTTTTCAAAGTGAGAAAAACTTCATTTTTGAGAGAGAGAGAGAGAGAGAGAGAGAGAGAGAGAGAGAGAGGGATAGTTACAAGGATTAGGATGTCTCAAAGACTTGTTAGTCCATCCGAGGAGACATCGTGTGCTCACTTATCTCTGGGAGGATATTTTACAAGTGTCCTTATGATTTTGTCTAGTTTTTTTTTTTTTTTTTTTACTCTTCCACACTGTTGCCGTTTACGACTTCTGGTGGCTGTTTATTCCATGAGTCACATATCTTGTATGTAGAGAGAGAGAGAGAGAGAGAGGTGCTCACTTTCATAAGGAAGAAGGACATTTAGATTCAATTGCAACGAGAGAGAGAGAGAGAGAGAGAGAGAGAGAGAGAGAGAGAGAGATGCTTACTTTCATAAGAGAGAAGGACATTTAAATTTAATTGCAATGAGAGAGAGAGAGAGATAGAGAGAGAGATTACTTTCATCATAAATGAACACTGAAATTCAACTAATGAGAGAGAGAGAGAAGAGAGAGAGAGAGAGAGAGAGAGAGAGAGAGAGAGAGAGATGCTTACTTTCATAAGAGAGAAGCACATTTATATTCAATCGTACTGAGAGAGAGAAGAGAGAGAGAGAGAGAGAGAGAGAGAGAGAGAGAGAGATTACTTTCATCATAAATGAACACTGAAATTCAACTAATGAGAGAGAGAGAGAGAGAGAGAGAGAGAGAGAGAGAGAGAGAGAGAGAGAGAAGAGATGCTTACTTTCATAGATAGAAGCCATTTATATTCAATCGTAATGAGAGAGAGAAGAGAGAGAGAGAGATGCTTACTTTCATAAGAGAGAAGCACATTTATATTCAATCGTACTGAGAGAGAGAGAGAGAGAGAGAGAGAGAGAGAGAGAGAGAGATTTACTTTCATCATAAATGAACACTGAAATTCACTAATGAGAGAGAGAGAGAGAGAGAGAGAGAGAGAGAGAGAGAGAGAGAGAGATGCTTACTTTCATAAGAGAGAAGCACATTTATATTCAATCGTAATGAGAGGGAGAGAGAGAGAGAGAGAGAGAGAGATGCTTACTTTCATAAGAGAGAAGCACATTTATATTCAATCGTACTGAGAGAGAGAGAGAGATTACTTTCATCATAAATGAACACTGAAATTCAACTAATGAGAGAGAGAGAGAGAGAGAGAGAGAGAGATGCTTACTTTCATAGAGAGAAGCACATTTATATTCAATCGTACTGAGAGAGAGAGAGAGAGAGAGAGAGAGAGAGAGAGAGAGAGATTACTTTCATCATAAATGAACACTGAAATTCAACTAATGAGAGAGAGAGAGAGAGAGAGAGATGCTTACTTTCATAAGAGAGAAGCACATTTATATTCAATCGTAATGACAGAGAGAGAGAGAGAGATGCTTACTTTCATAAGAGAGAAGCACATTTATATTCAATCGTACTGAGAGAGAGAGAGAGAGAGAGAGAGAGAGAGAGAGAGAGAGAGAGAGAGAGGTTACTTTCATCATAAGTGAACAATGACATTCAACTGTAAAAAGTGAAGGAATGGGCGAAACATGAGCCACAAAGAATATGGATTCATGAAACAAAACACAACATGGACCACCACCATCGCAGCGTTCCCCAGGGCTTTCGAGAAACACACAGCATCACGGCCAGCAGACAGACAGACAGACAGACGCTGCTCCTTCATCTGCTAAAAACTGAAGGACCTGGTAGTTTCGTTTTCCCGGAAGATCGTGATAATCCAAAAAGAGAACGTTTCCCTGCTCTTGACCTCTTTCGTTTTCCCATCTTTTATTCGTTTTCTTCCTGGAGTTTTGTCGCACATTTTTAATTGGGGTGGGGGGGGGGGGGGGGTTGGGGGGAGGTGAGTTGTTTAAGGTTTTTCTATACAACCGGTTTAGTTCATTCGTTGCTTTGCATCGGGTTTCATCTCATATTCGTTGTGGATTTGTATACCCCCCCCCCTCCTCCTCCCCCCCCCCCTCTCTCTCTCTCTCTCTTCTCTCTCTCTCTCTCTCTCTCTCTCTCTCTGAGAATTTGAAAAGAACCATTTCTCTTATGAAAGTAAACCTTGCCCTTCTCTTTCCTTTACTACAACTGAATTTAAATGTGCCTTTCTCTTATGGAAGTAAACTATATATCTCTCTCTCTCTCCTTTTATTATGGAAGTAAACTCCCCGCACTCTCTCTCTCTCGTTTGCTCTCTAATTACGATTGAATACAAAGATTCCTTTCTTATGAAAATAACCGCCACTCTCTCTCTCTCTATCTCTCTCATATGCAAATAGGATCTTCTCTCTCTCTCTCTCTCTCTAATTACCATTGGATATAAATATGTTCCTTCTCTCTATACTCTCTCTTGATGCAAATAGGATTTCTTCTCTCTCTCTCTCTCTCTCTCTCTCTCTCTCTCTCTCTTGGCTATCTAATTACGATTAAAAATAAATGCGTTCCCTCTCTCTCTATCTCTCTCTTATGCAAATAGGATTTCTCTCACAAGAAAAAATAAAAGTGCTCTCTCCTCTCTCTCTCTCTCTCTCTCTCTCTCTCTCTCTCGTATGAGGAAAAATCTCTCCGGGTACCTTTTGGGAACGTTTAAGAACTTTAGAGATTTGGCCAATAAAAGCTCCCTCTCTGAGCTAAACTTTTTCGCTTTCTCTTTCCGTCCGGACTTCAAATCACACCAGCAGTATGATTCTCCTCAAACGTTACATGTCCTCTGACTGGAATATTTTCGATGCACTTCTGAGTTTACTCATACGCATGCGCACGCACGTGCACGCACACACACAGATAATATATATATTATATAATTATTATATATAATATATATTAACTAGATATATCATATATATATATAATAATCATATCTATATCTATATCTATATCTAATATCATAGGATTTAGATATATATATATATATATAATATTCTATATATCTATATATATATCTATATTTATATATATATATATATATATATATATATATATATTAATTTATTATATATAATAAATCTATATCTATATCTATATCTATATCTATATATATATAATATTTATATATATATATATATATATAAATATATATATATATATATATCTGTTACATAAAAGAGGGCTATGATATATTTTAAATGTTGTGTAATGTGATGTGCTATGAGTTTCTTGGAATGTGGAGAATCATCATTTAACTTCCCTAGAGACAGTCTTTGAGGTGACGAGCTTTGGGAATGCTGATGTGTATTTCTGGGATGGTGTGATATCAAAATTGCTGTGTGTATGGATCTGTGGATGTCCTGTCGCTATGGGCGGATCGCAGAGGTGCTTTGTGAATCTAGTTCTAGGCAGTTACCTGGGGTGTGGACATTGTGTGTGAGTTTGTGCGTACGTGCGAGCTTCGTCCTTACATATGAGAATGTAGCATTACCATGAAGGATACATCTGTGCAAGAGAGGCGAGGAGCCAAGATGGCTTCTTCAAACAGTATCTTTGTATTAAGTGATGTGCATATTGCGTGAAAGGGAATAAGCAAGTTTTTTTTTGGCCAAAAGTGTGGCTGGATTGTATTTGAATATCTATTTCAGAGATGTTATATTTCAAATGATCTTTGATTTTAATCTTATGCTTATTGGAGTGTTCTCCTGTCTTCTAACAGGCGATTCTGGAGAAAGGGAATTGATCTGGAGAAGGGGAATTGATCTGGAGAAGGGGGATTGATCTAGAGAAATGGGAACTGATCTGAGATAAGGGATTTTGAGTATGGTGACTTTATTGGTGTAATGACTATGTTGACTAAGCCGAATGTTATGGCTAAACTGATGTTAGTTATTTGATTAATTACCGAGGGTTATCTGACTTATTTGGACTTTGAGTTTAACATTCCATTTAATTATTCAGTTAAGAACCTGAGTTAATTTGGCTAATACTTTGCTTTTAAATAAATGAATATTTCTGTAAGTTCCGTTTCTGATTTGATGACCTTGGATAATGGAGGGGGGGAAGGTGTGTCAAGAGAGAGAGAGAGAGAGAGAGAATGTGTTACCAGTTGCCTTTTGCTCTGGTCCATTGCTACCTTTTAAAATGGAAGAACAAGATTTTATAATCTCGTTATTAGTGGTGGCAGCGATTTTTTAATTATATTGAGCCTTTTGTGAGATTAATGGCAGCTTAAAGAGGCTGGTTTGAGAGTCTGGTTGTGGAACTGTGTTAAGATTTCCGTTAGTGGGTGACAATGATAAGAATTATTGAGCCGTTGATCTGGTACTGGGAGAGAAGAAATTCAATTAGTGTCAGCATTTTGACCCCGTGAGATTCCTCGAGGGTCTCTCTGTCACTCAGTTTGATTTGTGGGTGGTGAATGCTAAGTGCTTTCTTGTTCAAGTGCCGAGTATCGTTCTTACACACGCGAGTACGTGTGTATTAGCGTGTTTCCACATACACACACAAATTAGGCGATCAGGTGTTCTCTCATTGAAGACGTGAGTGTTATATTGTTTTTTTTGCCTTTGTTTATGAATCGTTTTTGGAGTTAAAGATTCAGTTCAGAATACCATTTTTTTCCCCATAGGAGCAGAACGTGAGATGAGTTTTTTTTTCTTGGCACATGTCAAAGGAGACGCATTCGTCTTGGTTTTGACACATGTATGCGTGTGAAGGTTTTTCATACATACAACTCAGTTCTGGGGGGTGCTTGGATTGCATTTTTTTGGCCCTTGGAGACGGTGTCCTCCACGGGGGGAATACTTGAAGGGAGGGTGAACTTCCTTTTTTTTTTTGTTTCGGGGTAATGTGGGTCAGTTTGGCCTTGATAGAAAAGTTCATTGTCATGCTGTTGAGTCCTTGACGACATAGTTCAATGCCACATCAGCTGATAGCCACGAGAGATGCTGTGACATGCCCGTAGGGTTTCTTTTAGAATGATTTTTTTTTTTTTGTTTTTTTTTCTTTCTTTTGAGTAAAGAGAAAATGAAATGCATATGAATATGGTACAAGTTTTCCTTACGCTTTGGAGAATGCCTTTACATGATAGAGGACGTGTTTATAACTGAGGATACAGAGATTATTTTATAATGGGGATGTGTTTGGGATATTGAGACTATTTTAAAGTCGTGATAATAAAGGGCTTGTGCTATTGGTGATGTCAAATGGTGATGATACTGGTTATGAATGGTGGTGATATTGGAGTTATGGGGAATGGCAATATTAAAAGCCCTTACTGGTAATACTGGAGATATTTTACGGGTGATATTTTACGGAGATATTTATGGAGAGATATTTTATGGAGAATTGTTTACGGGGAGATATTTAAAGTGCAATTATTTATGGAGAATTTTTATGGAGAATTATTATGGAAAATTATTATTACTGGAGATATTTATGGGGATTCTATGGGAGTTCACAGTGGTAATAATTTTTGGTGAATGTGCCAATGATTTATGAGCGGTGAATTTTGGTGAATTTTGGTGGATTTGGTGATACTGGCGAGTGCTAATATTGGGGATACTGATACAGATATTGGTGTTATTTTCTGATACTAACATGGGTACTTATAATGAATACTAAGGGTGGTGATATTTGTGAATATGGGAGGTACTAACCACAAATTTAGTTTTCCTTTTTTTTATATGTGTTCAGCAGATAATTGCTTGAAGTCTCCGTGAGTCACAGATGTTACAGGTGTCACAGGAATAGTTAACAGTGCCACTGATTTTTCTTTTCCCCTTTTTGGACGTCAGCCATCTCTGACGTAAGTTTTTTTATCATGGGCGAATTTAAATTTATTTTTCTCTTTCCGATCAGTTTGTGTAGATTTTTTTTAATATCTCAGTTCGTGACTTGGAATCATTCGGGAATGTGTTTATCATTTCAGCCGTTTGATGCTGCGAGAGATTTAGGGGAGAATTTTTGCATCTTTTGAATGTCTACATGATGGCACTACATATTTTTTTCTCTGGATCTTTGTGTTCCGGGAATTGTTGGCCTCTCACACAACTGTGTTTATAGCAACTTTGCCAGAGATAGGAAAATTGATTAAGTTTCTGGTGGCCTGTGCCGTAGTGAATATGGGTGGAAGTCTTTGTTTAGACACTTTGGATTTGGAGTTTTGAGTTATGGCACACTGATGATTTTTTTTCTTGAATTTCTTAGGCAATTTTATTTGTCGAGTTTTTGCCCTTTTCAGCAGTTATGCTAAACAGAGAGTTTATAGTTTTTTATTTTAATACTGAGCTCCTTAGAGAGGCTTTTCGAGGGTATTTTACTGGAGAATTGAAGATATAATATTTTGGCCATGTGATATTTTTGTTTTGTTGGAAATAGTCCATAGTTTAGGCCTATGGTGATAAGAGCTATGCTTAGTTCAATTATTTTTGCAGCCATTTTTGGTGCAAATGGAAACCTTTGAGAGAGGAGATATGTGGCAATATTTTTAAGTGTATCAGCTAGATGCATTGAGTGCTTTTTTCGGGGACAGAGTTTCATTTTTTGATTACCCTGCTTGGAGGTGTAATAATATTTTCTTATACTTGTTTTTATTCCACATGGGGTTATCGGTGAAATAGAAGAGAATAGGTGATATGGGGTTATTGGTGAAAAGGAGGGGACTACTTATATTGCCTGGGTGGTATTATTACTGATATGGTGATATGGGTGACTTTAGTCTTTGCTGGTGACTTTTTTGTGGTTATGATTTTTGGAGCTGAATTTATGGGGTATTACGTGCCAAAAGAGAGGGGCATTGTGGTTCTTTTGGTGTGGTGGCTCTTAAGGGGCAGGTGGCATTACTGTGATGCAGTTTTATGAGTCCCTATGGAGATGTTGCATTTTTTATATTCACCAGTGGTTATTTTTGGTGGCATATAATTGCTGAATTGTGGTGTTCTGTGGTTTATATCCCGAATAGGTGATAATTTGTTTTATATAATTGGGCAGTATCATGGGGAAGTTATATCTTTGAGACAAATTTTTGGGCATCTTGGTGATATCCTGGAGATAATTTTGTGAAATGTGCTTATATAATGGTGTCAGTATAGAATTTCTTGGAGAGTAATGGGTTTCTGACGTTGCGAGTCTGAATAGACAAATCTATAGCAGTTCGAGCACCTGACGTGTTCACAGGTGGATTTTTGCTTATAATGCTGTGATGAGTCCGGTTGCTGACTATGGCATTCTACAGATATTTACTTCGCAAGGGGATTGTTTCCAGTCGTTTCTGATTGCTGTAATTGTTGTGATAGCATATTCCGTAACGATACATATTGCATTTATGAGGGAAAAGTTGGATTATGTATATTATGTATATTATGTGCTTTGTAATGGGAAAGTTCACTTATTGCTGTTGTTATAATTTTTTCTCTTTTCCTACGAGATTTGTCGTAATTGGGGTTAAGCTTACATAGCATTTCTGTTTTGGACAGGAGATATAATTTGTCGGGGTATGTGAATTGCTAGATAAAATGGGTGTTTGGCATTATATTTCATGGAGATTAATTATATAAGCAGTAAAAGGGTTTTGCTGTTAGACAGTAAAGGGTTCTTGCTGATTTTGTGGGTTACTGAAATATCAGAGCTTCAGAGAACATTTTTAGTGATAATTTGGGCTGAGTTTGTTACGTTTTTTTTTCGGCTATTTTTCTTTTTTCATTCTTGTGAGAATTGGTGAGTTTGAAATGTAATGACAGAAGTCCGTAGAGTTGGTGTGTGCCAATGTGTGAGGTTGGTTTGAGGCCTTTTTTTTTTTTTTCTATAATAGGAGAATTGGATTGGAGAATTTAATATTTTCTTTACGGGGTTATGATAGTGATTTATGATTTAGCGATCTTATGGAGTTCCCTCACGAGATGTAGTTAGAAATTAGTTCAGTGGTCATATTAGTTGCGATTAATTGGGAAATGTTCAGTTAGTGTTTCTTGGAATTTTTGAGGTCATTATTTGACAGAAGTATGTCTGGGGTTAATTTTTCTTTAATTGACCGATGACACGACTGACAAACTGAACACCATATACATCGTTCCCCTACGGCCAGCAAGACGTCCTTCAACTACTGTGAAGATGTATGCTGCTGATGTTCCCACATGCGAGAGTTTCTATGAGTCTATGGAGTTCTACAGCGCTTTTGGACTATGGAAGCCGCCAGTTGTCTTCCACGGGGAGACGTTTCGCCTTTCTACAGTGTGTTTCATGTGTCCATGTAATTGCAGTTGCAGACCAATCACATACACGGGAGTGTGAGAAAGTTCAAGATGGAGAAATGTTTTTCTACATTCAACTGTTATTATAGCACATATGCAAGCTGTTGAGATAATGTGTGATAGACATTGTACTGCCAGAGACGTGCAGTTATTTTTACCATAGTGTTTTTTGAGCCGGCCAATGTGTTTTTTTATATGTATAAACTGTTCTATGTGTGCTATGGCTAGGCAGGTGCTAGCAATTCTGGGTGGCCGAGCTGCTGTTATATAAAAGAGGGCTATGATATATTTTAAATATCGTGTAATGTGATGTGCTATGAGTTTCTTGGAATGTGGAGAATCATCATTTAACTTCCCTAGAGACAGACTGTTCGAGGTGACGAGCTTTGGGAATGCTGATGTGTCTTTCTGGGATGGTGTGATATCAAAATTGCTGTGTGTATGGATCTGTGCATGTCCTGTTGCTATGGGCGGATCACAGAGGTGCTTTGTGAATCTAGTTCTAGGCAGTTACCTGGGGTGTGGACATTGTGTATGAGTTCATGCGTACGTGCGAGCTTCGTCCCTACATATGAGAATGTAGCATTACCATGAAGGATACATCTGTGCAAGAGAGGCGAGGAGCCAAGATGGCTTCTTCAAACAGTATCTTTGTTATTAAGTGATAGTGCATACTGTGTTGAATGGGTAAGCATATTTTATTTTGGCCAAAGTGTGGCTGGATTGTATTTGAATATTTATGTCAGAGATGTTATATTCTAAATGATCTTTGATTTTAATCTTATGCTTATCGGAGTGTTCTCCTGTCTTCTAACAGGCGATTCTGGAGAAAGGGAATTGATCTGGAGAAGGGGAATTGATCTGGAGAGGAGGGATTGATCTGGAGAAATGGGAACTGATCTGTGATAAGGGGTATTGAGTATGGTGACTTAATTGGTGTAATGACTATGTTGACTGAGCTGAATGTTATGGCTAAACTGATGTTAGTTATTTGATTAATTACCGAGGGTTATCTGAGTTATTTGGACTTTGAGTTTAACATTTCATTTAATCATTCAGTTAAGAACCTGGGTTAATTTGGCTAATACTTTGCTTTTAAATAAATGAATATTTTTGTAAGTTCCATGTCTGATTTGATGTCCTTGGATAATGGAGGGGGGAAGGTGTGTCGAGAGAGAGAGAGAGAAAGCTATTGGGAATCGAGAGAGAGAGAGAGAGAGAGAGAGAATGTGTTACCAGTTGCCTTTTGCTCTGATCCATTGCTACCTTTTAAAATGGAAGAACAAGATTTTATAATAACGTTATTATATATATATATATATATATATATATATATATATATATATATATATATATATACATATATATGTATATATATATATTTATATATATATATACATATATATATTCAAAATTGCAAAATATTTTGATGTTTTTTTGGGTTTTTCATATTAGCTGTTTTTTTTTCAGTTAATATTAGAATCCTCTAAAAAGAAACAATTTTGATGGCCTTGTGCAAACACTGAGCGTGCAAACGAAAGAAAATGGAATCCTCGTGATATATATATATATATATATATATATATATATATATATATATATATATATATATATTATATATATATCCTGTGTTACATTTGATAACTTTAGAAGCTTCCCTTACTGAAGTCGACGAACTACCGATGACCTAATTCACTGCTCAAGTGTGTTCAGACTCAAAGGGACCTGAAGAGCATTGAATTGAATTGAATATAGAATTTAGGCCAGAGGCCAAACACTGGGATCTACGGGTCATTCAGCGCTGAACCGGAAATTTACAGTAAAAGGTCAGAAAGGTGTAACAGGAGGTTTGAAAACCTCGTCTTTGCATTATGAAACAATTGTTAGGATAGGGCAGAGAGTAAGATGGATCAATAGAATGCCAATGGAGGTAGAGTAAAAGGAACGAAAGGGGTTGTAGCTTGGGGGCAAAGGCACTCTACAAGGAACCTTAATTAAAGCCTACAGTGCGCCGCATGAGGTGCACTGACTGCACACTCCCCCCATACGGGGAATCACGTTGAAAAAGTTTCTCCACCAGTTCCGTAAGAATAATATATATATTTCAAAAATTTCTGCCTGCTAGGAAACCCGCTGACATTTCGAGTTAAGTCTCCACCCCCCCCCCCCCCTCCCCCCCCCCCCCACCCACCACTACGCCCCCCCCCCCCCCCGGAAAAAGACTTAATTTCACCCAGTTTCTTTAACATCCCACCCTCACACTACTCTCCCTCTACTACCCTCCCCCTCCCTCCCTAAACCCAACACAACGAAAATACAAACCCGCGCGCGAAAACGCTTCGCTATTGTTGGCATTGTATCAATAACCGGGCATCTCGGAGGCGATATTTTGTGGTGGGCCTCTCACACCCCCCCCCCCTCCCCCACCTCCTTCCCGCCAGCCCCCTCCCTCCCTCCCAACGGGGTATGTGTTTATTGGGGTTCTAGCCGCGTCCACCACAACATGCCACTTTAAGAAGTGAAGACGATAACATCACTAATATTGCGAATGCCCTGTTAATTAGAGTGTCATGAGAGATGGCTTTCAGTAAACATATACTCCAAGAAGAAGAAGAAGAAGAAGAAGAAGAAGAAGAGAAAAGAAAAAGGAAAAGAACAAGCAAAAGAATATGCATAACAATATGAAGACAGAAGAAAAAGAACCATAAGAAGACGAAAATGAAAACTAAATAAAAGAATAAGAAGACGAAAAGGACAACAAAGAAGAAGAAGAAGAAGAAGAAGAAGAAGAAGAAGAAGAAGAAGAAGAAGAAGAAAATGAAAACAAAGAAGAAGAAGAAGAAGAGGAAGGCGAAAATGAAAACAAAAAAGAAGAAGGAGACGAAATTAAAAACAAAGAAGAAGAAGAAGAAGAAGAAGCAGAAGAGGAATAAGAAGGAAAAGAAAAAAGAAGAAAAAGAATAAGAGGAGAAAGAAAAATAAGAGGTCAACAAGTAGGCAAACAAACGACTAATGAAACAAACAAAACTGTTATTTTTCCAGCGATCCTCAAGTTGAACAATTGCAATGCAAACACTCAGTTCCTCCTGCCCTCTTCCAGGTCTTCGTGCTCGCTGGAAGCATGCACCGGACCGTAGGAGTTTCTTGCGAAGAGTAATGAGTCACAATGAGGCCCTACATGATGACAGAGCTCTGCCATGAGCTTTGTTTGTTCCTGGTCACGTGACGGAACTCCATTTTTTTTTGTGGGGGGGGGGTAAGGGGTGACTTATGCTTATTCTCCCAATCTTTATTATAAACAACAGGTTGGCAACACCGTCTCATAAATGAACATCTGGAACGTATGTGCGAGCGGTAATGAGTCACACTGAGACACTCGACCACATCAATTTTTAAAGTCACTCCAGAAAATAATCAGGTTTCAATTCAAATACGATGGTATTACTATAGAAGATTCACATCAACCGTGCATCTGATGTCTAGGCCAGTCCCTTACGACGCTCCTGATTGGCTGTTGATAAGCCAATCACAGGGCTGGAAACTCTCAGTCTCTCTCGAGAGTTCATATAGGCAGGATGAATGCTCCACTTCTCCTGAGGCCTTTACGACGCTCTTATTTGGCTGTTCACAGGGCTGGAAACTCTCAGTCTCAAGAGAGAGTTCACATAGGCAGGATGTATGTTCCATCTCTTCTGAGGGATACTTTAGAAAGACGTATCCCTCAGGAGAAGTGGAACATTCATCCTGCCTATGTGAACTCTCGAGAGAAACTGATAGTTTCCAGCCCTGTGAGTGGCTTACCAACAGCCAATCAGGAGCGTCGTAAGGGACAGGCCTAAGCATCAAATGCACGGTTGATGTTAATCTACTATAGTATAATCAACACACTTTTGTTACAGTGTCAGTTTCCATAATTATTGCTTGCGTTGTTCTAGCTGTTGCAAATAATAGGAATACTTTATATTATGAATTGCTTTAATAGGAATAATGAGTAAACTAATATTGCAATTGTCATAATTAATGCTTGCGTTGTCATAGCTGTAGCAGAGATTACTATAATTATTTTTATGAAGCGTTAATAAACATTTTATAGGAATAATTATCATCCTTAAGAATATACAGAGTATATGCAGATGCAGTACACAGGCAATGGATGCGTTCCCTTTAAGCCTGCTACAAAATGTGATGAAAAAGGGGACATAGTTCTTTTCATCTCCTTCAAAAGATGACGCGATAGTGTCCTCCTTTGTAGTGGATGATGCATTTCGGTTTGCCTCTCTCTCTCTCTCTCTCTCTCTCTCTCTCTCTCTCTCTCTCTCTTCTGCGTCTAGTAATGGTGACGTGAATATAGCTGTTCCCTGAGACAGAATAAGTACGTCGAAATCTCGTCGTAAATTTGACAGGTACAGAGCAAGACAAATAGATTGATAAACACAGATGGATACGTGAATAAATAACAAAAAAATACTTTCTAATAGATATAGGTGGATAGAATGTTGCTCCAAACTGTTTACAGATTTCCCAGGTGGAAAACTATTCTGAATAAACAATATATAGGGAAAACTGACGAGTATCTCTAGTCCATGACCAAATCAAATAAGGAATAGAATAGGGGAAACTAGGAAGGTTTAGACTTAACAACGAAGGAATATATTTATTTTTTTTCTAATTAATCAACGACAATGCTCTTTATTTCACTCGATATCATAACTTAAACGTCTATTATTTTCCCTCTTATCTCTACAAAGTCATAGCCTTATTTCACTGGACTTTCCAGTTAACTCTATGGCATTACTGTCTTTTAATCGACTTTCCAGTTAACTCCATTACGTCACTGTCTTTTAATCGACTTTCCAGTTAACTCCATGACGTCATTGTCTTTTAATCGACTTTCCCGTTAATTCCATGGCGTCACTGTCTTTTAATCGACTTTCTAGTTATCTCCATGACGTTAGTCTTATTTCACACGGCTTTCCAGTTAACTCCATGACGTCACTGTCTTTTAATCGACTTTCCAGTTATCTCCATGACGTTAGTCTTATTTCACTCGGCTTTCCAGTTACCTCCATGACGTCACTGTCTTTTAATAGACTTTCCAGTTAACTCCATGACGTTAGTCTTATTTCACTCGGCTTTCCAGTTACCTCCATGACGTCACTGTCATTATTTCAATCGACTTTCCAGTTACCTATAAGTCGTCACTGTCATTATTTTAATCGACTTTCCAGTTAGCTCCAAGACTTCACAGTCTTATTTTAATTTAAAATTCGTTACCTCCATAACGTCACAGCGTCATTTCATTCGACTTTCCATTTATGTCTATGACGTCACATATTTCAATCCACTTTCCAGTTAACTCCACAACGCGAGTCTTATTCCATTCGACCTGACCGCCCTTCCTTTCTTTCCAGTTACCTCCACGACGTTACAGAGAAGAATAAATTGGTTCGACTCCACGGCGACGGTTCCATCACCTACGGCATGAGGTTCACGACGACCTTGGCCTGCATGATGGACCTCCACTATTATCCTCTGGACAGTCAGAACTGCACTGTTGAAATCGAGAGTTGTGAGTAATGGATGACAGTTCATATTTCTTAGGTCTGCCCATTTTTTTTATTATTTTCTTTTTAAAATAGTGTATATACTTTTTATAATAGTTTATATACAATGTATATAATATATAAATATATAAACATATATTATATATATGTATATATATAAATATATGTGTATATTATACATATTATGTATGTATATATATATATATATATATATCTTTAGGGGTGGAATTCATAATTTAGACCAAAGGCCCAGCGCTGGGACCCATGAGGTCATTCTGCGTTGAAAGGAAAACTGAGAGTAAGGGAGGTGTTTGGAAGGTTTAACAGGAGGAAAATCTCGCAGTTCCACTATGAAATCAATTGTTAGGAGAAGGTGGAAAGTAAGATGAAAGGAAGAGAATATAAACGGAGGTGCGATAAAAAAAATGAAAGGGGGCTGCAGCTACGGGACGTCGCAAAGAACCTTGAGTAATGCCTACAGCGCACCGCGTGAGGTGCACTGATGGCCCTAACCCCTTAGGGCTTTTAAAACTTCTACGTCTGGCCCGAAGGATCAGTCAGTAATTTATATGTGATATTCATTTGTAGTAAATTAAATTTTACCCAAGAGGTTGCAGTAATGTAAAAACTTTTTGAATGGTTTTAAAGAATTTCTTTTCAGTTAAAATTTCTTCCACTGTGTGGTCTTTTAAAATACAAATTCTTTGGCGTTGATATTTCTGTTCAGTTCATTAAAATTTGCTTTACAGATACTTGCGTTTGACATATCACAGATTGGTGAGGGACAATGGTGTGCATTATAAAAAAAAAACTGTTAACCAACTGGTCTTGCTTAAGATAACTCAAAGGTCTTATTGTTATTACTAGCAAACTGACCCATCTACGATGGGTGATAAAATACGGGTGCAGAAGTGAAAAATTTATATGTACTATTTGTTCAGCAATATTAAAATAAGGGCGATTTTTATACATACCTACTACAGAACTCTCTGTACACATATTCCATTATCAGTTTGTCCACAAACTTATTTCAAGTTGGCAGAGTCAGTTGCTCTGCTCATCGCCACATACAGTTGGCCATGCGTGAACATGGGTGACGGCAGAAACACACCAACACGATCCAAAAGTCTGGCCTGCGACTGTTTGCAGTGAATGAGAAGGCCAGGTTGATGGGAAACTGCCTGCGCCGTAACTGGAACGGAAACTGGTTGTCCGAAGGCATCAGAGGAATCCAGGGGATGAACAGACGTTTGCCGGTGTGAGGGCCTGTTGCTATCACTGCTTCGATGACGTGGGAGTTTAGCTCCATAACGGTGTACCTCGTTCCATCGCAATGTCCATCGGTAGGATCGAAATTCCGAAGCTACATTACCGGGCAGTACTTCTTCAATGTTATTTTGTGCACTGGCAGTCCCGATGGATTTAAGTTTTTCAAAAAATCTTGTGGATATTGATGATAATTTTCATCTTCTATTGTGTACGAGCTGAAATATTCGCGACTTTCTACAGGGAAGTTGTACAGAAATTATGTATGAAAAATCGTAAAGTAACTAAGTCTACGAGAATAACCAGCCTCGTTTCACGGCCAGAAACAGCTCCGTTTCAGGGAATCCCTTTCTCACCCCCACCCCCTACAAAGGATGAAACCCCATTACAAACCATCTTAGGGGTCCCCACCATAACCCTGCCAAGGTTCATGCCCATCTGACCAGCCGTTTGGCCGTGATTGAATTACAGACAAACAGACATTACGCCCATTATAGTATGATAATCATTAAGAGCTGAATCCCTTAATGTAGCAATTTCAGTCTTGACTGATGTGCCCATGTGTGGGCGGCCCAACGTGGTTTGAGTGATACGCGACTGTCTTATAGTTTCCTTTATTACAATCGTCACTGAAAAAATGAACAAACATAAATATTCACAGTGGTGACAATTTTGCCATTTTAGTTAAATGAAAACTCCTTAACACTAGGACAGGTAAATCCCTTAACTCACATAGAATCAATTTCTCAGTGATCACAATGGTTAAAATAACAATAATTGCACATGAGAATCTTTAAGAAATATACCTAGGCATTACCATGCACTTCGAGGAACCAAAAATGTCATGAGCGATCTCTTAACAAAAAATAATACTCTTACTTACCAAATCGTTTGCTTTCCCACCGTAAGGACCGTCCGTCTTAAATCCCCTCGTGGTCCACTGCCTACATTCCTGAAGGGAACGGCATCGTAATTTGTGCACATGACCCCTAACGACACTTGTTAAATGAGCCTATATTTCCATCATATTCACTTCTCTATTTAGGACACTTGTTAAACGAGCCTATACTTTCCATCATATTCACTTCTCTATTTAGCTATCAACTGTTATTCATCAGCAACAACCCTCTCTTAGCTCTTAGTTTATAGAATCTCAGTACACTGCAATGCTTACCTCCTAAATCGCTTAATTTCCTCAAGGCCATGCACATCCGTCTGCTTCTAGGTTTAAAAACAAACGCGAGCTTCCCTCCCACGCACTTGACCGGCGGCGGAAACCGAGCCGATGGTTCCTTTTTTCTTGCTCGTCATGAAGGGAGAGAGGAAATAGGGAAAGCGTCCAAATCACCCTTAGTGCCCACAAAAAGGGAACTTGTTCACTCGTAAATAAATTTTTTTTTTCCTTTTTGTTTTATTTATGGGACAGAGTATACGCTTATGTCTTATATCGAGTGCCAAAATTCAATTACCAAACTTTTCTTTACCACAAAAACAGCTGTTTTTCATCGCGCAGCGGACATATTGTTAACAGTCGCGCAGAGAAGATGCCCAAACTTTCCCGCGTCGACACCCGCCCCCTTTGAAAACCTCTTGACCGCAAGAGGGTTCAACACCTATTGCCTAGCATTGTCCACTAGGTCCTGCTCTTCCTCCAGAATTAAAACAAGTTTCGACAGTGGGTCTATCATAATCCTTGCCCTCCCTTCTGACAGTCACCGTCCTAACCAGTCCATCTTTCCCTGCTTTAGTCTGTACTACTCGAGCCAGTGGCCAATGGCAGCGTGCTACACTTTCATTGACCATAAGGACTATGTCTCCCACCCTGACGTTTCGTCGTTCCTTGAACCAATTCTGTCGCTGTTGTAACCCGACAGGTATTCGCGTTTCCAACGTGCCCAGAACTGCTCAGCCATGTGCTGCACTTGCTCCATCTCTGCTTCGAGTAGCTACCTGTTGCAACATGGCACCTGCGGGTGACTCTCCCATGTTTAAAAGCTTGTTTGGTGTGAGTGGAGCTGGGTCTCTACTGTCTGAGGTGACAATGGTAAGGGGCTACTATTAACTGTTGCTTCCACCTCACAAAAGAGTGTACACAATCCCTCATAATCCAATTGCTGTGTCCCCAAGACTACATCCAGGACCCTCCTCACATTACCTATCAATCGTTCCCATGCTCTCAAAATGTGAGGCGCCCGGGGGAGATTGAAAACAAATTCCACCCCACACTGGAGCAACTCATTTCGAACCTTGTTTTCTCCCAAGAACTCATAACTGGAGTCTAGAACCTTCCGTGATCCCACAAAATTAGTGCCGCAGTCGCATCTAATCGTCCTAACATGTCCACGACGAGCAAAAACCTTCTGAAGGCACTAATGAATGAGTCTGATGTGAGATTTGACGCTACTTCCAAGTGTATGGCCCTCATGTTCAAGCAGGTGAATAAATCTCCCCAGTGCTTTATCTGCGCTCTGCCCCTTTTCACGAAGAATGGTCCAAAAAGGTCCACCCCGGTGCGATAGAAGGGTGGTTTCCCTGACTCCACGCGATCAGGTGGTAGATCGGCCATTTGCTGTTCAATTACCCTTCCATGTACCCTGCGACACTTTATGCATTTCCCTAGCACGCGCCTCACCGCTGCATTGCCCTTAACCACCCAAAATTTCTCCCTCATTAGACCCAGAACATACATTATGCCCATATGGTTGGAACGCTCGTGATAATACTGGATAACATGTCAGTCAAGTGGCCCTTATATGGCAGAATAATTGGATTCCTTTCGCTCTGGGCAATATTCGCCAGTGATAACCTCCCTCCAAACGCACAATAGCCCATTTCTCAGGATTGGTTTCAATTTTCTTAAGGAGCTGGAAACCCTGATGGTGCTGCCCTCTCAAGACTTGCTATTTCTACCTCATAAGTCATTCGCTGTGCTACCTGCACAACCACAGTCTCTGCCAAGCTCATAACTTTGTGTAGACAAATGCATGTTTAGTTCGCTAAGCTGCTGCCTATGTTTGCACATTAAATACCTGGTAAACAATATGGGACCAACCTACGGCTCTGAGTAGCCGGATCCCACTTTGAGTAGTGGTGGATGATTTTATGCCACCCTGTCTGCCTACAATCCAACCCAACCCTGAAGCTAATTGTTTGGCAGACTTGCGCCCTTTTGGGACCTATCTCACGCCTAACTTCTAGTCCCTCCACACTGTTGGACATGTGGGCTGGCTCTGCTGGCCAAAAACACTCCTCCTTCAGCAAAAAACCCGGCCCTGTTCTCCACCTTTCAGACTGCTTGGAGCGTGATGCATCATCTGCCGGGTTCCATTCAGAGTTAACGTACCTCCACTCATTCTGATCATTCTTCCCTTATCATAGAGACTCTGTTCGCTATAAATGTTGGTACCGAGCTTGATCATTCCGAATATACGCAAAACCGTTGTTGAATCTGTCCAATAATAGACCTCGTCCACCTTGAAATCTATCAGGCCAGAATTGTGGTTCCAAGTCTTACGGCTAGTACAGCTGCACTAAGCTCTAGGCGGGGTACTGAAACGTCCTTCAAGGGCGCTACCCTTGCCTTTCCCATAATGAATCTACAGGATACATTTCCACCAATGTGACCCGCAAGTATGCCACTACTCCTAAAGCCATGATGCTCGCATCCTGAGACAGATGCAGCTGTATTAGGGTAGCTGACTCCCACCCAATAACCTTTAGGCATCTTGCACACTATCCCTCTGGTCTGATTCAACTTGTTCACCCACACCCTGATGCGGTCAGTGGTGGAGTCCAATCCCCTGTCCCAGCCTATCTTCAATCTACACAAGTCCTGCACAATTATCCGTCCCTCAATTAAAACTGGTGCCAATATGCCAAGGGGGTCGTAAATCGAGGCTATGGCTGACAACAAGCTGCGTTTAGTCCTTGGAACTGAAACCAGATCTGCCTGGACACCCAATTCATCAGTGGCCAAGTCCCACTGTACTCCCAATGCCTTTGTCTTATTTGCGGCCCTGATCCATCTATGAACCCTGAAATGCCTTACCGTACCACTCCCTTGGGATGGATGACAAAACCTCCACGCATGAACTACTGAACTTCGTCAATGTAATCCCCCTTTTTCGCAAAGCTCCTTAACCTCTAACAAATTACTTAACAAGGCATCTTGACGATCCTCGGCTCTCAAACAGTCGTCTACATAGAAATTGTTAGCAACGGTGTCCCGTGCTCCCTTGGAGAACCCATTCCCAAAATCGCTTGCTGTCTGTTCAGCACAAAATTCGCAATGCTGGGTGAGAACAGGCCCCAAACAGATGTACAGCCATTTCTAAACTCGGTTGGCTCCTCATTAAAACTATTTTACCCACCAAAAGAACCTGAGGTAGTCCCGCTGATGTTCTGGTACCCGTACCTGGTAAAACATTGATTTATATTCCCCTGAATAGGCAAACAGACCTCCCTAAACTTAACCAACACACCCAGCAAAGAGTTCATCATATCGGGTCCCTGCAATATTAGGTCATTCAACGACGTGCCCTCCACCCTGCTCGCACAGTCAAATACAACACGGACCTTGTCTGGCTTGTCTGGATGTTGCACACCAAAATGAGGGATATACCATACATTTTCTGGCTGGGCGAGGTCACACTCGCTCAGCATATCCTTTTCTGTAGCATCTCGGTCATGAAGGCACTGTATTGCTTAGCGTAGGTACCATCCTTCATTAGCTTCTTTACGAAGACTGTGCATACGGAGCAATGCAAGTGTCTCTTGTTTCGGCAAGGGTCCAAGATTGTCGCGCAGAGGCAGTGGCACCTCATAACCCCCCTCTACAGTTCTAACCCCCCCCCCCCTTTGAATTAGATCTAGCCATTTCTTATCTTCTGCAGACATTCCCTTTTGGGAGATGCCATGTCCTGGAAGTCTCTATTATAATCTTCCACCAGCATGCGGTCCAACTCCAAACGCCTGCTAGTTACTTGGATCCTATTGATGTGCTCTTGACACCTCTGCCTTGCCCCACAGACTGCCCAGCCCAATAATGTTCGTATGGCATGTGGCTCATGGAGGTGGGTTGAGTTAAATGACTTCCCTCGGCTCAAGTAAGTGAGGAACATTGTTCCCAATTAACAAACCCACTTCGGCATCCACATCTGGGATATCTATTTCTCGCAGATGGCCAGCGTTCCAGATCTCCGGCCCTGATCACATCACACTCATCGATAGGTATGCGGGAGGTGCTCAACACTGGGGGGAGTGTAATGCAATTCTTACCCTCATAGTCTAATACTGACAATCCTGAGACTAGGCTACATGCAATTTCCCCTGTTCCATTGATGGTTTCAACATTCACCTTTACGTCTTGCCTCTCAGTGGCAACCTAATGTCTTCATTAATGCCTCTGAACAAAGCATGTAGAACTCCCATTGTCCAAAAAGGCCCTCGTCACAACCTCCCTTCCTTCCTTCCCTTGACCTAACCCTTATGGCACAACTGACATCCCTGTGCCAGCACTACCCCTTAAACTGCTCTGAACATAGCATTTTGTCAAGCGTACCTTCCCCCTGAACCACTAAGGCCCTATTGCGCTCTCTGGTTCCACCACTTCTGCTTCCTGGTGTCGGTGCAAACAGAGTTGGATGGTTTTTGTTACACACATTGCACCTTTTCCTGTACTGCAATACTGGGACATATGACCATTTCTCAAACAACTAAACAAAGCCTCAATTCTTAATGGTGTTTAGTTTGTCCTCATGTCCCATTTAGCTATTTGGTCGCATTCATCTATTATATGTGGTCTTTACAGTGCCAACATGAAAGTGGAGCCTCCCCAATTTTGTTACATGAAACTTTCCTTGCACTCGTTAAACCCTGTGATTTGCTTGGTGCTGAACCCTCTCCTAACCCAGGGGTGGCCCCCTTTTTACCACTCTCGAACAGGTGGCGTCCAAACAAGGGATTTTTTAAGACCCTAGCCTCCCCTTCAATGAAACTAACTAAATCATCAAACTGTATGGTCTGCTTCTTCTCACTAATTATCTTGTCGGCAACTCTACACCATCGGTCCCGCACACTAGATGGGAATTTGCTCAGGATCAACCTCATTGTTTTTGGGTTCTGCAATTCGGCGACACCATAAGGGACGCACGAAATTGCATTTCTGCAGGTTTTTAGCATCACCGCATACTCATCAAAGTCCTCTGCATTATTCTCCCCCATGTCCTTCCATTCGATTACCTTATCCCACGTATGCGGTGGCTATTTGCTCAAGGGTTGCCGTATCGCTCCTCCAGCAATTTTCTTGCCTGCCTATAGCCCTCTGAAGCATCTAAGTGGAGGCAAGCTGCCACTATCTCATTTGGCCTACCTGTTGTGTATAAATCTAGATACCTCAGCCTTTCCTTATCATTTGTCAGCTGGCTGCTAAATATGTCGTCGAATGAGCGGATGAACCTAAAGTACTTTGTATAATCTCCATCAACTTAGCCTATCCTGCTTGGGCATCAAGCCTTTGAGGCTGCAAGAGATTAACTGTCTGCAAGATTCCTTATTACTTAAGTCCCCTTGGTTATTCCCACCTGAGCTAACTTCAAGCGCTACTGCACCTAAGCCCATGGGTTGTTCACTCCTGTCCATGTCAGGGTCTATGTGTTCCTTATCCTAGTGACGGGGAGCTATTTCTCTATTATTTTCGTCAAATTGTTGTAAAACCTCTCCTCTGCCACCACCCAAAATCAGCTAATCTCTGCCTCCACCTAAGCTTCTCCTCTCTCTGTCTTAAGGCTTCTTCCTCTCGCTCTATGGCTTGCAGCTCTTCCAACTTTCTGTAATTTGCTTCCAACCTGGCTCTAGAAGCAGCTGCCAACACACGCCTACTCCCAGTAGAACTCACGCTTGACTGTTTTAGAGCCCCCTGAAGCAACAGATTGCCTACCCATAACTGATGCGCTATCCCCTACATTTAAATGTTCCTCCTCCTCTGGGATTGGCCCAATGTCCTCTCTTGCCTCTTGGTCCTGATTGATCTCACTGTTCTGCCTGACCTCGAGTTCCTTCAAAAATTCCTGAACACTCCTGCCTTCCTTCTCTAGTGACTCGCTCAGATGCTGATACAATGCAGATTTTGTTCCCCCCATTGGAGGCTTTCTAGCTCTCAAACCCTCCCTCAATTGCACAACTTTAAGGGTCTCCATTTTCCTGGATTCAGCTCTGGCCACTACCTATGAACTAACGAATTCCCTAGTCAAACTGTAGCTTGACCTAACCAAGGATTTGTTGCCAAAAAACCCGCACCACTCCGTGAAGACAACTACCAGTACCTACTCAGTGCGACGTCACAAAGATCCTTCAAGTCTAGGGAGCAACCCTGAATGCAACAATGTCTCGCTGTCCCAGCCTTATTTACTTAAGCCTTACTGCAAGCGGCAAACAGACTGTGGGAATCATCCTATGAACCTGAATTAATACACCATGAGGCTTAAACATGATGCACTGCTCTCCCGACTCGAGCACGCCTGCCCCTCTAATTGCTATTAACCCTGTACCGTGGTTCATCAGGGTCCCTAGCTGGGACACCACGATCCTACCAAATTTCGTTACCAACCCACAAACACGATCTTGAGCCCCTCAAATTTGCCAACCAGCCCTTGCCCTGGAAACTCACCCAGATGTAGTTTGCATGCCCCACAAAATTACGCGCGCCCCCCCCCTGAAGAAAGGTGGCACAAATCCTGGGCACCATCACAACCTATAGCTATACTATATACATATATTTTTTTTTTTTTTTTTTTTTTTTTTACAAAAGGTTAAGATTGTAAGAACCCTAGTTAAATACACCCTACACACACAAACCACTGCCAGCAATCAACAATTCCCACATTAAATGACCCAAATGTTTTCACGCATGGTTACCAAATGTGCAAGATTATCTGCTGAATAAATTCTCCAAACCAAAATTAATTGCCCAACCCTGAATAGTTCTCCAAACAAATTATTTACCCAACTTGAATATTATCCACAACAAAACATTAGTTGCTTCTACTTAACCAGTCCTCTTACGACGCCAGTAGAATAAATTTGAGCAGCCATCAGAATCTTAAACTTAACTGTTAAATATTAATGACGTACGCCAATTCGTTAGATTCGCTCATGAACATTTTATTTTAATCCCTTCGTTGCAGAACCACCATATGCCTGATAAAACTTGACTCATGTGACACCTTAACAATCGCGCTCAAACTTTTCGGCGGTACACAAAAACGTTAAACACGAACTCTTAGCATTCGTTGCGGAACCACCATGGCTCCCTGACAAATAATTGCAGGTTGGTGACGGCACTACCACTAAATACGCCTAACAATGCCTTAAAGAAATGGATCCAACAATAGCTTCTTATTTGTGTAGACTTAGCCTAGCTTTCCTCACACTCCTGGTCTTCTTTGGGCGCAGCGTGTAGCGGACGTCCTTTGAAACCAGCCTCATTTCCTCGTCTTCTCCGCACAGCTTCGCCAGAGGGGTGGTAGCCGATTTGTGGACTGTGGGCGGCCCACGTGGGTTGAGTGATACGCGACTGTCTTATAGTTTCCTTTATTACAATCGGTCACTGAAAAAATGAACAACACTAAATATTACAGTGTGACAATTTTGCCATTTTAGTTAAATGAAAACTCCCTTAACACTAGGACAGGTAAATCCCTTAACTCACATTAGAATCAATTTCTCAGTGATCACAATGGTTTAAAATAACAATAATTGCACATAGAATCTTTAAGAAATATACCTAGGCATTACCATGCACTTCGAGGAACCAAAAATGTCATGAGCGATCTCTTAACAAAATAATACTCTTACTTACCAAATCGTTTGCTTTCCCACCGTAAGGACCGTCCGTCTTAATCCCCTCGTGGTCCACTGCCTACATTCCTGAAGGGGTAACGCATCGTAATTTGTGCACATGACCCCTAACGACACTTGTTAATGAGCCTATATTTCCATCATATTCACTTCTCTATTTAGGACATTGTTAAACGAGCCTATATTTCCATCATATTCACTTCTCTATTTAGCTATCAAACTGTTATTCATCAGCAACAACCCTCTCTTAGCTCTTAGTTTATAGAATCTCAGTACACTGCAATGCTTACCTCCTAAATCGCTTTAATTTCCTCAAGGCCATGCACATCCGTCTGCTTCTAGGTTTAAAACACAAAGCGAGCTTCCCTCCCACGCACTTGACCAGGCGGGCGGGAAAACCGAGCCGATGGTTCCTTTTTCTTGCTCGTCATGAAGGGAGAGAGGAAATAGGGAAAGCGTCCAAAAATCACCCCTTAGTGCCCACACAAAAGGGAACTTGTTCATCGTAAATAAATTTTTTTTTTTTCCTTTTTTTATTTTATGGACAAGAGTATACGCTTATGTCTTATATCGAGTGCCCAAAATTCAATTACCAAACGTTTTCTTTACCACAAAAACAGCTGTTTTTTCATCGCGCAGCGGACATATTGTTAACAGTCGCGCAGAGAAGATGCCCAAACTTTCCCGCGTCGACACCATGTATTCATAATACTTTCGTTGAAAGTTCAGGACTGGTTGCCAAAAGGTTGTTTTATTTTCTAGTTTTATTAGTATTATGTAATAGATATAATGATGTTTGCTATCACAAAAAGATAGGAAGGTTCCCATCGATGAGAATGTGCAAGGTGTCACCATGCCCTGAATTCAGAACCCATTATAACTGATAACAGTATGAACTGAGAGTTACATCATTCAGTCTGGTAGGAGACTACTAACGGTGCAATTAGTAAGGCTTAAAATCAAAGCAATAAAGTCCATAATCGTGCAATACTTTCATATCATCTACTCACTAGATTCACCAGGACTATATGTAAATGCATATAATAATGATCACTGTTGATGCATTTTGATATTATTCGCATTATTTCATATGACCTAATCGATTCTACCTGCAAACAGCTACATTATTATTATAAAGCCTATGACTCATCCCCAACCTCGCACTGGGAAAATTTCAAAGCCATCGCGGGAATCAAGAGCGTTAGCCAAAATCCATCGGTCATAAAATAGATGATTTTACGCGCGAGTTCGATCGTCAACTTCGTGACAGGTAGCTGTCATTTCTAATTGCTCTTGAAAGGGATCGGAAGGTACGACTTGCGTTTCCCCTCTTAAGTCCTTCGAACCCTTTTTGCCTCTTCGTTATCATCGCCAGCTATCATCATTCATTTCTCATATAAGTCGTCTTTGAGAATCTGGAAGCTCAAGACAACAGTTCTCAGATTTAGCCTTTGCTTATCGCTGGATCTGCGTTGGTGACAATAGTAGTTGCAACGGCAGTTTATAGTACAGTATCAAAGTAACCGATTACATCTATTTAGGAAAAATACTGAAGAACATTTAGGAAAAATACTAATGAGCATTTAGGAAACATACTGAAGAGCATTTAGGAAAAATACCGGAGAGCATTTATTGTTTGTTTGTTTGTTTGTATGGTGTTTTTACGTTGCATGGAACCAGTGGTTATTCAGCAACGGGACCAACGGCTTTACGTGACTTCAGAACCACGTCGAGAGTGAACTTCTATCACCAGAAATACACATCTCTCACTTCTCCATGGAATGGCCGAGAATCGAACCGGCGACCACCGAGGTGGGATGCCAACACCATACCAACCACGCCACTGAGGCGCTGTATTTAGGAAAAATACTAAAGAGCATCCGTTTCCAGCAGACTTATTTGTTTACTGTATATTGGCGTTGCAACTACTGCGGTCACTGACGCATAACTTTCGGGAGATACGAACACTGTTATTCTCAAGTGGTCAAACCAAAACGCTGAGTAAACACTGAGTTCTTACATGGCTGATAATTTTTTTTCTTTTTTTTTTCAAGTTATACAAAAAAGTAGGAGAAGACCAATGACAAAATAAGAAAATTCAAAACTAACTAGCACCAATAGAAAAGTTGAAAAAAAATAAATGAGTATAACTTTGCACAGAGTTCTCGAATCTTTTTCTTACAACATTTATGGCAAAACTGAAATCATACAGTTTCCTTGAAGCCTGTCTTCAATATTGCAACGAATAGAATATAAAATTTAGGTCAAAAGCCAAGGGCTGGGACCCATGAGGTTATTCACCGCAGGGAGGGAAACTGAGAGTAACTAGGTCTCAAAGATGAACCAGGAGGAACACCTCGCAGTTTTACTATGAAACAATTGTTAGAAGATGGTGGAAAGTAAGCTGGAAGAGAATATGAACGGAGGTACAGTCAAAGGAATTAAATGGGATGTAGCTAGTTTTGTTTTTGTTTGTATGGTGTTTTTAAGATGCATGGAACCAGTGGTTATTCAGCAACGGGACCAACGGCTTTACGCGAATTCCGAACCACGTCGAGAGTGAACTTCTATCACCTGAAATACATATCTCTCACCACAATGAAATACCCGAGAATCGAACTCGCGGCCACCGACGTGGCACGCCAACACCATACCGACCGCGCCACTGAGGCGTTTGGGATGTAGCTAGGGGTCGAAGGGACGCTGCAAAGAACCCTAAGTATTGCCTGCATTGCACTGCGGGAGGTGCACTGACGGCATTGATCCCATATCGGGTACTTTGCAACTAATATCAGTTACTTAGTAGCAAGATTAATGGCAAGATGCCAGAAGTCGCCCGAAAATCTGCTCGAGTGACATTGACTTTACAGGGAAATGTTTCTAAAAAGTTTTTACCCATAGTTACGCAGCAAGGCACGTACAACACGACCCCCCTACCCCCACCGCCCCCGCCCCCACCCCTGCCCCATTACACCCTTACCCCAAAACCATAGGACACAAAATTTCGGATATCTTACGGCCCAATTTACATATTTATATAACCGAAATCATATTCTTAGCCGGGAGAATGATGGATGATATGATATTACGTAATCCATACGAATCTATCCTCTGAAGAACCACTTATATTTGGATGGGTAGGGATGAGAGGCAATTTCACTTAAGAAGAATATATTCCTTCTATAAAA